>NC_134356.1:32130698-32288198 GCF_048569485.1 Anomaloglossus baeobatrachus
CTCCGGTATCTGAAGTGGAGCGCTCTCTGCACATATTGGCACAACGGGCACGAGGTAGTGATGTCACAGCAGGAGAATGATGGAGGAGGGAGCAGACTGCTGAGTGCCCCTTTTTCATCATTGCTTTTAACTGCATTGGCATCCATGATACCGATATCGTTGAAAGTCCGATGCCGGGTGAGGGGCCCAGTGCCAGCGGTGGTACATGCCCCCCCTTCCCCGACTCAAGCGGCTGCATGGTCTGTAGCCATTGTGCCATTGGTGACACATTGCTGATGCATAGGCTTGCAAAAGACAGTTGATGGAAAATTCTATTCTTAACCCTATCACCTGCAAACATGTCCCTATTAATGTACCCACCTGAGTTTATAGGTCACTGTCTGCGATAATGTCGGGTCACCAGTGGGTTGGTCTAGCTGGTACAGGGCCACCCACCTAGGGGGTCAGGTAGGCTGGTGGAAGGGACTAAGACAGAACAGTGACAGTTCTCAAAGTGAGAGGGGCTGGAGTTTAGCTCCTGGGGAGCTAGTGTGACCAGGTTGGGTCGCAGACAGTGATCCGGGTCCAGAGGAGTCGGGGACTGGTTGCAGGGACGTTGGACAGGGTGTGATGGACATAGTCTTGGAGGGACTGTCGGCACCAGAAGGGCCCAACAGAACGGACCGGTACCAAGCATGACGGGGTACAGGACCCTAGGTCAGGAGCAGATTCAACGTCCTGACAATTCACCTAAGAGGGAGAGGATCTTCAAGGACGTCCCTAAACGCTCAGAGACTGAGGGCATCAGCACAATGAGGGGGAGAGGGTTTTTCCCAGACACAGCAACCCACTGAGGTCCCAAGTGCCAGCCCTTAGGAGCACGGCTACACTATACATAGTGAGCAGGGGCCCCAACAGCTTGAAGTCACGGGGACCATCAACAGACAACAAATTGTGCACGGAGGCAGGCTCCAAATCACTAAGTGACACCGGTGGCACGGGGACCTGGACGTGCTCCAAACGGCAACAGTTGTACACAGAGACTTGGTTAAGAACAGTGTGTGCCTCAGTTTATCTCCGCCGCACAGTGCATCAACCACCGCAGTGAGTACACCTGCCCCTGCCTCCCATATCCTCCTCACCACCCGAGCACTGGGGCCTTCCCTACCTGCAGAGAGACTGTCACCTTGCTGCTCCACACCATCTGCCCCAGTCCTCCTTGCAGCAGCAGCGGTACTCCCATTACCACAACCTGCAGGTGGCGCCACGAGCATTACTCCCCTGTAAATACCTCCCCTTCGTTGAGTGGCCGCTAAACCCCAGGTCCGGGGACCCTCGCGCCACAGCAAACCCCGGATCCGAGCAGTTCGCCTGCTTAGGGGCGGCACATTTTCATGGCTACATTATAGTACTATCCTTATTATCAGCAGCCAGGTCCCTTCTAATGTACAGGCATGGGTTAAAAGGTCACTTTCTCCCACAAAATCAGTGCACTCATCCTCTGAAATATTCTGCTGCTAAAAGGGCATCTTTTCTTTTTTTACCATCTATATGTCTTACAGATGAGCGAATCAACTCCAATTCATATTGAATGTCAACAAAAATTTTAATTCAAGTGTTAGCAACTTGGCAGCCCGCTCCTGTCCTCCGCTGGCTCGCTCCATTCCTCCGGCTCCGGTCTTTCCTTCTTTCTATACCCTTAAGGTTGAGTCAGCGCCGCAGCTGCTAAAGTAAAGTCATAAGAACTAGTAGGCACCAGAGTAATAAGAGCCAAAAATATTGAAGATGAAAGAGAAAAACGGAACTGGATGGAGAAAATGAACCTAGGATGGGGGTTGGGACCTGCAGCACCAGGACAAGGGAAGGGTGACGGAGTGTAATATTCTTTTTTTTCTTTTTTAACCACTGCATTGATCAAGATAATGAGGTTTATTACAAACTGTTTGCGGTTTGATGACCATATCACATGCAGTCCGGTCACTGCTAGGGTCAAAGATTTGTTGACAGGTCACTGCCTTCCTCAAAATCCAACACATTCTTCTGCTGCTGCTGTCATCATTCTAGACCATAAAAATTTATGTAAATCCTGTAAAGTTCCTCGCTTGTAAGAAACTTTTGCTCATAACAAAGAATAAAACATTTTGACCTCCAATAATGGCCGATTGGAGACCGGCAGAAGCCACGTGGCCCGTTCTCCGCTCACCGCTTCTTCAGCTCCTTTCTTTATTGACCTAAATTTGCATAAACCATAAAGTCGGAAGTAATTGAAACCATTGTTTGCCGAGTGCGGCGAGCGCAGATCTGCCAGGAATTGGCTGGATATACATATTAACTCTGCAGTTTACCATTAATCACAAAGCGCTCGGGAGGCGGAAGTTTAACAATCCTTCATGGAAAGGGTCGAATAAAATAAATAAGGAGATGGAAGGCGAAGGCTTAGCTCCATCTCGAAGCCGGTAGACGGCAATTTCCTCCTCCGCAATGAAAAATCAGAACATTCGACGACACCGCCGCATTAATGAATGTCGCTTCTTTTCCAGTTTTTACTGACACCTACTGGACAAATGAGGTATAACAGCTCAAAAATCAAAAACCCCCTATATTTAAAAACTAAGAATAAATTCAATCAAATAATAAATTATACATAAAAAAATACTTTTAATGGCACCAGATTGTCAAATATTCAGAATTTGGATAATAAAAAGAAAAAATCAATTGTATAGATAAATATATTATTTATATTATTATTTATCTGTAAAGGTTAAAGCATAACATTTTCCCTAAAGATGTAATTTTTTTTATGACCACCATTTTTTTTCTGCATCAAATTCTTAAAAATTCTGCATGCAGTTTATGAATATTTTGCTCTTTATTTAGGACTTTAACCCTTTAAAAAAAAAAAAAAAAGAGCAAGAATAAAAGCACATTTTGAGCTAAAATGTAAAATTTGCAAAAAAAAAAAAACAAAAAACAAAAGTAGATAAGATCACTCTAAAAAGGGACTGGAGTACAGTTGAGCAATAGTTTTTAAAATTGCAAAAATAATAATAATAATAATAAGGAACCCAACACCCATGGGGATAAATAAATATATTGATCCTTAGATATTTTAGGTACAAAGTTGGCCTAAAAAAAAAAAAAAATTATAAAAGAAAATAAAAACTTCAATGACATGTAACGTTAAATTAAATAACTGGACTTTTAAACCTAATTTTTTTTTTTTTTTTTTTTTTAAGTGTGGCGCAGTACTGCCTGTAGCCTGCAGATGTCACTGGTCCAATCATTTACGGATTTAATAAAACACTGATCCTTACATATTTTAGGTGTAGAGTCAAATTAAAAAATAACTTTTTTATAATCACATGTAAAGCTAAATTAAATAATTGTACTTTTAAACCAATTTTTTTTTCTTTAATTGTGGCTCAGTACTGCTTGTAGCCTGCAGATTACATAGTTACTAAGGTTGAAAAAAGCCCTAGGTCCATCTAGTTCCCCCTTCCTCCACCAGTTCTACATTTAGTCACTAAGTCATTTATAACCAGCAATGTTGTGTGTACTGAGGAAATCATCCAGCCCTGATATAAAAGCTGTTATAGTATCTGCCATTACTACCTCTTGTGGTAGTGTATTCCACAGTCTGACTGCTCTAACTGTAAAGAACCCTTTCCTATTTAGGTGTCGGAATCGCTTTTCTTTCACTCGCAGTGAGTGCCCCCTGGTCCTTAGTATTGTGTTTGGAAGAAATAAGTCATGTGCCAGTCCTTTATATTGACCACACATGTATTTATACATATAAATGAGATCTCCTCTGAGACGTCTTTTTTCTAAGCTAAGCATATCTAACTTTTTCAACCTCTCATTATATCGGAGGCCTCCATTTCTTGTAATAATCTAGTTGCTGCCTTTGAACTGACTCTAACTTCTGAATGTCCTTTTTAAAATGTGGAGTCCAAAACTGAATCCCATATTCCAGATGTGGCCTTACAAGTGATTTATAGAGGGGTAATAATACGTTGGGATCCTGGGATCTAATCTCTTTTTTTTTTATGCACCCTAAAATCTTGTTTGCTTTAGCAGCTGCTGCCTGACATTGAGTGCTGCTGCTCAGCTTATTTGTAATGAGAATACCCAAGTCCTTCTCCTGTTCTGTAGTCCCGAGTTTACTTCCATTTAATGTATACGCAGCTATAGGATTACTCCGTCCTAGGTGTATTACTTTACATTTATCAACATTAAATCTCATTTGCCAAGTATCTGCCCATTCTGACATCTTATCCAGATCTTTTTGTAATATTATACTATGATGTCACTGTTGCAACAGATTTAGATATTTTGGAGTAGGGTTAAAAAAAAAATAAATAAATAAATAAAAAATAAATATAAAAAAAATTCTTCAAGATACATAAAACTAATTCAAATAACTGGACTTTTAAACCAATTATTTTTTTTTTTTTTAAACTGTGGCGCAGTACTGCCTGTAGCCTGCAGATGTCACTGTTGCAATCATTCACAGATTTATCCTTAGATACTTTTGGTGTAGGGTTAAAAAAAATAAAAAAATTATATATATTATATAAAAAAAAAAATTTTGGTTCAAAAGAATTTTTATTATATATATATATATATATATATATATATATATATATATATATATATTTATTTATTATACAAATTCTTTTGAGCCAAAATATTTTTTTTATTTTAATTCTGGCGCAGTACTGTCTTTAGCCTGCAGATGTCACTGTTACAATCATTCATGGATTTAATAAAATATTGATCCTCAGATATTTTAAGTGTCGGGTTGACAAAAAAAAAAAAAATTATATATATATATATATATATATATATATATATATATATATATATATATATATATATATATATATATATAATATATATATATATATATATATATATATATATATATATATATATATATATATATATATATATATATAATTAGTACAGACCGAAAGTTTGGACACACCTCATTCAAAGAGTTTTCTTTATTTTTATGACTATGAAAATTGTAGATTCACATTGAAGGCCTCAAAACTATGAATTATCACATGTGGAATGAAATACTTAAAAAAGTGTGAAACAACTGAAAATATGTCTAATATTCTAGGTTCTTCACAGTAGCCGCCTTTTGCTTTGATTACTGCTTTGCACACTCTTGGCATTCTCTTGATGAGCTCCAAGAGGCAGTCACCGGAAATGGTTCTCACGTCACAGGTGCGCCCTGTCAGGTTTAATAGGTGGGATTTCTTGCCTTATAAATGGGGTTGGGACCATCAGTTGTGTTGTGCAGAAGTCTGGTGGATACACAGCTGATAGTCCTACTGAATAGACTGTTAGAAATTGTATTAGGCCCGTTTCACACGTCAGTGAAAAACACGCACATGTCCCTGCGTGTGCCGTGATTCACGGCACACGTGGGTTGTCTAAGTGCAATCCGGGCTCCGTTCTCCGTGGTCCGTGATTGCACATAGAGATTCACTCACCTGCGCCCGCTCCCGCTCTCCATGGTGCAGAACGCTCCCGCGGTGCAGCATCCGGCCGGCGGTGACCCCTGGAGGAGCTGCTTCCGGGTCGGCTGTGTCGCGCATAATGAATATGCGCGACAGTAATGAGCTGGCTCAGAAGCAGCAAGCTGCACGGGCTGCAGAGGACATCGCTGGACGCCGGGTGAGTTAAAATGTTTTTTATTTTAGAAGCACGTTTTTTTCTGGCACGTGTTTCACGGACCACACCACTGCGTGGTCCGTGGGACATCAGTGATGCCAGAAAAAAATGGTCATGTCTCCGTGCAGCAATCACGCACACGCGGGTACACCGCACGGAGACACGTGCAGTGAAAAATCACTGACGTGTGAGCAGACCCATTCATTATAATGGGTCTGCGTATGTCAGTGATTCTGGTACGTTTAAAAAAAAGCACAAACGTCCCAGAATCACTGGCGTGTGAAAGGGGGCCTTATGGCAAGAAAAAAGCAGCTAGGTAAAGAAAAACGAGTGGCCATCAATACTTTAAGAAATGAAGGTCAGTCAGTCCAAAAAAATTGGGAAAACTTTGAAAGTGTCCCCAAGTGTGTGGCGCCCTGGACTAGCCAGGTCGTCACAGATAACATACAAACACCCCCCCCCCACCCCCCACCCACATTAGACAGGGACACCAGCCAAACACAAAACCCTTGTTGCCTCCAGGGTCTGATGTCCACACCAGCTGGGGCGGAGCCAAGCGGTTGGCCCCACCCACCGAGGAATTCACAGGCTTGGAGGTGGTAAAAGTGTTAGAACAGTTTAGGAGTTTGAAGTGAGAGGAGCAAGCACTTGGGTGTCTGGGTTTGTGGACCTGGCACTGACAGCAAGGTTGGCAGACGGTGGTGGCCATCTGCAGGAGTGGTGAAGCAAAGCGGAACCTTAGGACCGGGGTCGGGCGTTGGCCCGCCGGTACCGACCGGGGAACGAAGTGAAGCCAGCACACACAGGCAGGGCCATCGGACCCAGGACCAGGCTTGGAGCCGCCGACAATAGTCAAATCCGAGTGTGACCGGAACCCCAGGGGTTTCCGAACAGCCAAAGACCCGATAGAAGGCAACCGCCCACACCGTGAGGGTATACAGCTACTGCCTAAGGCTAGAGACCCAAGGGCCAGCGTCTGCGGGCAAACGGGCTCTTCCGGCATCCATACACGGGGAGCAGACTACCGTTGGGGATCTATAGTAGTCAATCAAGTACATCAAGGTGCAGGGAAAGACAGCCGCCATCACCTGTCCGGGAGAGACACTGCAGCCGGCTGCGGGACCCGTCCATCCAGCCGTTTGGTTTACGAGGACTTTGTGCATCTTTTACTCAGTGAGTACACCCGTGCCATTCGGCACCGCGCCGCGCTGTCCCTGCAACCCTGCACCTCACCAACCCAGCCTCCCCGTCACATCACCGGGCCCCAGGACCACCGACCCCTACCCACGGAGGGGGAAAACAACATCCCAGCTGCTCCCTACCATCGCTCCCAGGATCCCTGTCACCAGCAGCGGTGGTGCCCATCTTCACCACGACCCGTGGGTTGGCATCACGGACTAAATCCCCCAAACCAACCACCCTTTTCACTCACGGGCGAGGAACGCCGCTCGAGTCCCCGGGTCTGGCCCACCGCTGGAGCCACCGAGCAGCAGCCGCAGCAGCGCCAGACCCAAGCGTTAGCGAGCGCGTAGCGGCGGCGTCCTCCCCGCCCGCGACAAGTGTAGTGGCCAAAACCATCAAACGCTACAAAGAAACTGGCTCACATGAGGACTGCCCCAGGAAAGGAAGACCAAGAGTCACCTCTGCTGCGGAGGATAAGTTTATCCAAGTCACCAGCCTCAGAAATCGCAGGTTAACAGCAGCTCAGATTAGAGACCAGGTCAATGCCACACAGAGTTCTAGCAGCAGACACATCTCTAGAACAACTATTAAGAGGAGACTTTGTGCAGCAGCCTTCATGGTAAAATAGCTGCTAGGAAACCACTGCTAAGGACAGGCAACAAGCAGAAGAGACTTGTTTGGGCTAAAGAACACAAGGAATGGACATTAGACCAGTGGAAATCTGTGCTTTGGTCTGATGAGTCCAAATTTGAGATCTTTGGATCCAACCACCGTGTCTTTGTAGAAAAGGTGAACGGATGGACTCTACATGGCTGTTTCCCACCGTGAAGCATGGAGGAGGAGGTGTGATGGTGTGGTGGGGCTTTGCTGGTGACACTGTTGGGGATTTATTCAAAATTGAAGTCATACAGAACCAGCATGGCTACCACAGCATCTTGCAGCGGCGTGCTATTCCATCCGGTTTGCGTTTAGTTGGGCCATCATTTATTTTTCAACAGGACAATGACCCCAAACTCCCCTCCAGGCTATGTAAGGGCTATTGGACTAAGAAGGAGAGTCATGGGTGCTACGCCAGATGACCTGGCCTCCACTGTCACCAGACCTGAACCCAATCGAGATGGTTTGGGGTGAGCTGGACCGCAGAGTGAAGGCAAAAGGGCCAACAAGTGCTAAGCATCTCTGGGAACTTCTTCAAGACTGCTGGAAAACCATTTCCGGTGACTACCTCTTGAAGCTCATCAAGAGAATGCCAAGAGTGTGCAAAGCAGTAATCAAAGCAAAAGGTGGCTACTGTGAAGAACCTAGAATATAAGACATATTTTCAGTTGTTTCACACTTTTTTGTTAAGTATTTCATTCCACATGCTTTCATTCATTTAAATGAATTTCAATGTGAATCTACAATTTGCAGAGTCGTGAAAGTAAAGAAAACTCTTTGAATGAGAAGTTGTGTCCAAACTTTTGGTCTGTACTAATATATATATATATATATATATATATATATATATATATATATATATATATATATATATATATATATATATATATATATATATATAAAATTTATTTATTTTTTCATGAATGACAAAAAACTAATTTTTAATTCTTTTTTTTTTTGGTGCAGTACTGCCCTTAGCCTGCAGATGTCACTGTTACAATATTTCACGGATTTAATAAAACATTGATCCTTATATATTTTAAATGTAGGGTTGATTAAAAAAAAATAAAATAAGAATATATATAAAAAAATGTAATCCATGACAAAAAGCTAAATTAAATAAAAGGATTTTTTACATCATTTTTTTGTGCAGTACTGCCCTCGGCCTGCAGATGTCACTGTTATAATTATTCACGGATTTTGGAGAGGTTTTTTTCTGTATGTGCCACTTTACCGTTAATCATGTCAGTTTTCAAAAGTTTCCAAACAATATACTAAAATATATTACAGACCTATATAAGCTGCCCCTGCAGGAAAAACTAGTGCACGCAAAAATAAGGATTCAATCACTTCCTTTAAAAATTTGACCTGAATATTAGAAGCAAACTAACTGGCTAACAGTCGTCTTCCTATTATAGATATGCAAATCTCGTTGGATATTTGGTAAAAAAAAAAAAAACTACGATTTTTTTTTTTTTTTTAGTGTACTTTACCTTTAAATAAAATATCTGCATAAAAGAAGTTGTAACAGAATATCAAAAATAAACATTAATTGACCTTTTTTTGAGTGCAAGCTTTTGTAACATTTTCTGGAAGAATCAAGTTTGAAAACTTTTCTTAGTTACCAGACTTTTCCCAAAAAAGTTTTTAAATAATTTTGTCCAGCAGGAAAAGTTATAAAACTTTGTAAATAACATTATTAGGGGGATTTTTTTTAAAAAAAATCCTGTAAAAAATGCATTTAAGTGGCTTCCAAACCTCTGCTTTTCCCCATTCTATTTGCCTGTGTTCAGCCGCAAAAATATCACAAATTTCTGATTTGGAGTACAGCTGATGGCAGTGAAAGGGGCGGAGCTGACTCATCACTGCCATCAGCTGTACTCCCAGTGAATGCATTCTGATATTATAGCAGCAGGGAAATAGACTGTTTGCATTTTTTTTTTAATAAAAAATACCCTAATAAAGTTATTTGTAAAGCTTTATAACATTAGATGCTGGATAAAATAATAATAATTAAAAAAAATGTTTAGTTATTCTTTAAGCTTCTCAAAAATTAAATTTCAGGGTAACGTTTCTCCGGGGACCGTTCTGTCATTGAAGATTTTTGAATAATATTCGATCAACAGTTCTGTAAACATGTTCACTGGGACCAGAGCGTTTATGGATGGAGCGCCCTCTTGTGGCCACACTAGGTTTACGCCAAATACACAGGCCAGATTGGAAGCCGTCATCTTGTTGGAAATGCTTTCTGTAGACACCTGCCAATAAAGAAGAAGAAGAAGGTCAGTGCAAATTTGTGGAATCTTAAAAAAAAAAAAAGTAAGCCATGAAAAAAAAGGAAGATGCTGCAAAAAAAAAAAAAAAAATAAAAAAAAAAAAAATGGCAGCATTCAATGCCAGGAGGCTGCTGATAAAGCAAATGCAATTTTTGAGTGCATGAAAAAGATAAATGATGATCCAAAAGGTAAAGCTTTACTTTGAATATGGCTTCAATTCTCACTTCAAAAGTATAAAAGACATTTTGGGAGTCAAGAAATGATTAATTGGGTGTGGGGGGGGAGGGGGAGATAAAAGAATGGAAGATGTTGTAGACTTTATCTTTATAATGTGTATAGATGTATACAAAGAAATGTCAAAGAACACTAGTCCAAACCAACAGGACATTATTACGTGTTAAGAAAAGGCAGTACCATCATTTATATTGGTAAGGGTTCTTTACAGTAAGAGCAGTAAAGTATTTCCTTTGAAGAAATAGTAACGTGTAAACCTGAAAGTACCTGACCTTTTTTTTTTTTTTTTTAAATTGGCAAAAAACGAGACCAGTTCTGAAAGAAATCTATTATTCAGAAAAGGAAGTTCAATCATTTATAAGGGGTTCTTTACAGTAAGAGCAGTAAAGCATTTCCTTTGAGGGAACAGTAACGTGTAAAAGTGAAAGTACCTAACCAATCATGAAATTGGTAAAAAAATGAGACCAGTTGTGAAACAAATCTATTAAGAAAAGGCAGTTCAATCATTTATATTATAAATGGTTCTCTACAGTAAGAGCAGGAAAGCATTTCCTTTGAATAGTAATGTGTAAAAATGAAAGAACCTAATCTATCATTAAATTGGCAAAAAATGAGACCAGTTGTGAAAAAAATCTATTAAGAAAAGGCAGTTCAATAATGTATATTGTAAGGGGTTCTTTACAGTAAGAGCAGTAAAGCATTTGCTTTGAGGAAATGGCAACATGTAAAAGTGAAAATACATAACCTATCATGAAACTGGCAAAAAATGAGACCAGTTGTGAAAAAAATCTATTAAAGAAAAGGCAGTTCAATAATTTATATTATAAATAGTTCTCTACAGTAAGAGCAGTAAAGCATTTCCTTTGAATAGTAACATGTAAAACTGAAAGCACCTAACTAATTATTAAATTGGCAAAAAAATGAGACCTGTTGTGAAAAAATCTATGATTAAGAAAAGGCCGTACCATCCCATCATGTCTATTGGATAGGATTCTTTACAGTAAGAGCAGTAAAGCATTTATTTTTGAAGAATTAGTAATATGTAAAACAAAGAACCTAACCTATCATTAAATTGGCAATAAATGAGACCAATTGTGAAAAAAAATCTATTAATAAAAGTCAGATCATTTATATTACAAAGGATTCTTTACAGTCAGAGCAGTAAAGCATTTCCTAAATAGTAAAATGTAAAAGTGAAAGTACCTGACTAATTATTAAATTGGCAAAAAATGAGACCAGTTGTGAAAAAAATCTATGATTAAGAAAGGCCGTACTATCATGTATATTGTAAGGGATTCTTTACAGTAAGAGCAGTAAAGCATTTCCTTTGAGGAAATGGCAACATGTAAAAGTGGAAATACCTAACCTATCATGAAATTGGCAAAAAAATGAGACCAGTTGTGAAAAAAATCTATTAAGAAAAGGCAGTTCAATCATTTAGATTATAAAGTGTTCTTTACAGTAAGAGCAGCAAAGCATTTCCTTTGAAGAAATAGTAACATGTAAACCTGAAAGTACCTGACCTTTTTTTAAAAAATTGGCAAAAAATGAGACCAGTTGTGAAAAAAAAAAATCTATTAAGAAAAGGCAGTTCAATAATGTATATTATAAGGGGTTCTTTACAGTAAGAGCAGTAAAGCATTTTCTTTGAATAGTAACGTGTAAAACTGAAAGCACCTAACTAATTATTAAATTGGCAAAAATGAGACCGGTTGTGAAAAAAAATCTATTATTAAGAAAAGGCATTACCATCATGTATATTGGAAAGGATTCTTTACAGTAAGAGCAGTAAAGCATTTATTTTGAAGAAATAGTAATGTGTAAAACTGAAAGAACCTAACCTATCATTAAATTGGCAAAAAATGAGACCTATTGTGAAAAAAAAAAATCTATTAATAAAAGTCAGATCATTTATATTACAAAGGGTTCTTTACAGTAAGAGCAGTAAAGCATTTCCTAAATAGTAAAATGTAAAAGTGAAAGTACCTGACTAATTATTAAATTGGCAAAAAATGAGACCAGTTGTGAAAAAAAAAATCTATGATTAAGAAAAGGCATTCCCATCATGTATATTGGAAAGGATTCTTTACAGTAAGAGCAGTAAAGCGTTTCTTTTGAAGAAATAGTAATGTGTAAAACTGAAAGAACCTAACCTATCATTAAATTGGCAAAAAATGAGGCCAACTGTGAAAGAAATCTATTATAAAATGGGCAAAAATGCTGCTTAATGCAGAAAATGAAGAAACAGTACTCAATGCCAAGCAGGAGCTGATAAAGCAAGTAAGAATTTGGAACCCATGAAAAGAGGCATCTATGCACTGAATATTGTGTCGAGAGCTAGAATTACCAAGAGGGAGACTACTATGATATGTAATACCCATTAAATGTAATGATTGTGGGGGACCCCCACCGATCAGGAGGTTCGGGGGTCCCAAAAGAGCACATGCAGATTAGGTGACACTACTTTCTCTAATGTATAGAAAATGTAAATTCCCCTCATACTTCGATTTCACGAGTAGCTGCTGTTATTTTTAGCCCTCGTTCTCGGAGAGGGGAATTGCGGGATAATTGGTGGGATATACGGTATTATTTATTTTCCGTGCACATAATAGATTCCGCTATAATAATGCAGTTCCGCCCGCGTGATTATAAATCTAATGACTTTAATGTGTCACATGGGGAATTGCTAATATCATTTTTCTAATTGAGTAATCAGATTTATGCGAACATCACAACAAACATTTGTAGAGTTACGTTCCTGCAATCTGGATGGCGATCGCGAGGATTAATGTGCTGCGTGCCCCGTCCATACCGCAACGCTCTGCTGGTTAATTACCGGAAGGTTATGTAGTAACTGTGCACACCTCATTACCGCCTCAAGTACCGGCCTCTTAACAAGTGCATAGCGATGAAATATTAATGGGTGACAAAGCGTCGCTCCCTGCGAAAGGTCTTTGATCATCACGTGTCCTAAGGTTAATGAGTGGCGGTATTATGTTTTTTTTTTTACTATATCTGCTTCTTAGAAAAGTGGTTGATCACCAGCGATCATAACCTGTCAGCAAGTGTCTCATTTCCCTACAGCTCCCCCACAGGTGAAATGAAGTATTACACCATGTCCATTCAAACCAAAGGGTTGTCTGTGTCAGAGAATAGTGCGGGTCCTCCAAAGAGAGGCGGTATTACAAGGCTCTACCTGCGGCCTGAGAAAAAAAATGAGACTCCTCCCATGTTAATTCCCTAATCTAGTATAGAAAGCTGAGTGTGTGTACGTGTCTATCTCCGCTAAGGGAATCCACACCGTCACATTTACAATCATAGCTCTGCTTTCATTTTGCTACTGGGAGAATGGGAGAGCGCAAGAGCGGGAGAGTGCGAGAGTGTGAGACAGTGCGAGAGTGTGAGACAGTGCGAGAGTGTGAGACAGTGCGAGAGTGTGAGACAGTGCGAGAGTGTGAGACAGTGCGAGAGTGTGAGACAGTGCGAGAGTGTGAGACAGTGCGAGAGTGTGAGACAGTGCGAGAGTGTGAGACAGTGCGAGAGTGTGAGACAGTGCGAGAGTGTGAGACAGTGCGAGAGTGTGAGACAGTGCGAGAGAGTGAGACAGTGCGAGAGAGTGAGACAGTGCGAGAGAGTGAGACAGTGCGAGAGAGTGAGACAGTGCGAGAGAGTGAGACAGTGCGAGAGAGTGCGAGAGAGTGCGAGAGAGTGCGAGAGAGTGAGACAGTGCGAGAGTGTGAGACAGTGCGAGAGTGTGAGACAGTGCGAGAGAGTGAGACAGTGCGAGAGAGTGAGACAGTGCGAGAGAGTGAGACAGTGCGAGAGAGTGAGACAGTGCGAGAGAGTGCGAGAGAGTGCGAGAGAGTGCGAGAGAGTGAGACAGTGCGAGAGAGTGAGACAGTGCGAGAGAGTGAGACAGTGCGAGAGAGTGAGACAGTGCGAGAGAGTGAGACAGTGCGAGAGAGTGAGACAGTGCGAGAGAGTGAGACAGTGCGAGAGAGTGAGACAGTGCGAGAGAGTGAGACAGTGCGAGAGAGTGAGACAGTGCGAGAGAGTGAGACAGTGCGAGAGAGTGAGACAGTGCGAGAGAGTGAGACAGTGCGAGAGTGTGAGACAGTGCGAGAGTGTGAGACAGTGCGAGAGAGTGAGACAGTGCGAGAGAGTGAGACAGTGCGAGAGAGTGAGACAGTGCGAGAGAGTGAGACAGTGCGAGAGAGTGAGACAGTGCGAGAGAGTGAGACAGTGCGAGAGAGTGAGACAGTGCGAGAGAGTGAGACAGTGCGAGAGAGTGAGACAGTGCGAGAGAGTGAGACAGTGCGAGAGAGTGCGAGAGAGTGCGAGAGTGCGAGAGAGTGCGAGAGAGCGAGACAGTGCGAGAGTGCGAGACAGTGCGAGAGTGCGAGACAGTGCGAGAGAGTGAGACAGTGCGAGAGAGTGAGACAGTGCGAGAGAGTGAGACAGTGCGAGAGAGTGAGACAGTGCGAGAGAGTGAGACAGTGCGAGAGAGTGAGACAGTGCGAGAGAGTGAGACAGTGCGAGAGAGTGAGACAGTGCGAGAGAGTGAGACAGTGCGAGAGAGTGAGACAGTGCGAGAGTGTGAGACAGTGCGAGAGAGTGAGACAGTGCGAGAGAGTGAGACAGTGCGAGAGAGTGAGACAGTGCGAGAGAGTGAGACAGTGCGAGAGAGTGAGACAGTGCGAGAGAGTGAGACAGTGCGAGAGAGTGAGACAGTGCGAGAGAGTGCGAGAGAGTGCGAGAGTGCGAGAGAGTGCGAGAGAGCGAGACAGTGCGAGAGTGTGAGACAGTGCGAGAGTGTGAGACAGTGCGAGAGAGTGAGACAGTGCGAGAGAGTGAGACAGTGCGAGAGAGCGCGAGACAGCGCGAGAGAGCGCGAGACAGTGCGAGAGAGCGCGAGACAGCGCGAGACAGGGCGAGAGAGCGCGAGACAGGGCGAGAGAGCGCGAGACAGGGCGAGAGAGCGCGAGACAGGGCGAGAGAGCGCGAGACAGGGCGGGAGAGCGCGAGACAGGGCGAGAGAGCGCGAGACAGGGCGAGAGAGCGCGAGACAGTGCGAGAGAGCGCGAGACAGTGCGAGAGAGCGCGAGACAGGGCGAGAGAGCGCGAGACAGTGCGAGAGAGCGCGAGACAGGGCGAGAGAGCGCGAGACAGGGCGAGAGAGCGCGAGACAGGGCGAGAGAGCGCGAGACAGGGCGAGAGAGCGCGAGACAGGGCGAGAGAGCGCGAGACAGTGCGAGAGAGCGCGAGACAGTGCGAGAGAGCGCGAGACAGTGCGAGAGAGCGCGAGACAGGGCGAGAGAGCGCGAGACAGGGCGAGAGAGCGCGAGACAGGGCGAGAGAGCGCGAGACAGGGCGAGAGAGCGCGAGACAGGGCGAGAGAGCGCGAGACAGGGCGAGAGAGCGCGAGACAGTGCGAGAGAGCGCGAGACAGTGCGAGAGAGCGCGAGACAGTGCGAGAGAGCGCGAGACAGGGCGAGAGAGCGCGAGACAGGGCGAGAGAGCGCGAGACAGGGCGAGAGAGCGCGAGACAGCGCGAGACAGCGCGAGACAGCGCGAGACAGCGCGAGAGTGAGGGAGAGCGCGAGAGTGAGGGAGAGCGCGAGAGTGAGGGAGAGCGCGAGAGTGAGGGAGAGTGCGAGAGTGAGGGAGAGCGCGAGAGTGAGGGAGAGCGCGAGAGTGAGGGAGAGCGCGACAGAGGGAGAGAGAGACTGGGACATAAGGACAGTGTGAGAGAGGGAGAGTGGGAGAGACTTAGTTACTATCCGAGGCAACGCCGTGTACTACATTTAGTAAAGTGTATCAAAAAAGACCTTCTACTCCCTATAAGGGACTTGTCCTATTGTAGACTTTAGAGGCATATTATTTTTAGGTTTATCGTGAACAATGTAATACTCCATTTGTCCTGCGGAGGTGCTGTGGGGAAATTGACAGCCTTACCAGTGGGACACTCTGTAATCGGGTTATTATTATTGTTATTGGAACCCGTTGAGTACAAAGAAGGGAATAATTATGACCCGACGCCTCCCATTACAGTAACAGGTTTTCCACCCAGGACAGAAGTTGCTGGTGTTTGGTTCCTTCTTGGTTACTCTCCCGAGGCGCTCACCATATTCAGGAAGCTGAGGAGATATTTCAGGACGGCGTAGTTGTGCTCCGGGAGGTGGTGAACGATCTGTTTACACCTGTTGACGCGCAGGATGCTCTCCACGCCTAGAAGAGAAAGTGGCTGCATGTGACAGGAGAAAAAATTTAAAGGGGTTTTCCACAAATGACAGGCCTCATGTCATATAATAACATATCAGATAGTGCTCATTCTTCCCGGGGTCCAATGCTGTGTGTTTTTGTCACGTCGATAGTGTAACTCATCACTGAGCTCAGCAGCTCTGCCCTATAGACAGCACAAGCCACTGAGCTTGGTGATTGGCTGCAGCGGTGATATGAATGGTTATCATTAATTTTACCACTGCAAACAATCACTAAGCAGAGAAGCTGTGCTATTGTAGATCGCATACATTGGTAATCTTAGTGATTGGCTCTAGTGGTAAATGGCTTTCACCACTGCAAACAATTACTGAGTGGAGCATCTAGGCTGTCGTAGATAGCACATATTGCTGAGCTAAGTGATTGGCTGCAGCGGTTATATGACTGGTCATCATGACTTTCACCACTGCTAACAATCACTAAATGGAACAGCTATGCTGTTGTAGATAGTATACATTGCTGAGCTTTTTGATTGGCTGCAGTGTTGGTGTGAATCATCAGCATGATGTCACCACTGCAGCCAATCATTGGGCTTAGCATCTCTGCAGGTGTAGACTGCACGGTCCACTGAGTTTAGTGATTGGCTGCAGCTGTGATGTGAACTGTGGATATGATATTCACTGCTGCAGACAATAACAGAGCTGAGTAGCTCTGTCGATATAGATATATGACTCGCTGAGCTTAGTGATTGGCTGCAGCAATGTTGTAAACAGGTAATATGACCTCAATATTACGGGCAATCACTGAGCTGGGCAGCTATATCAAGGTAGCTAGCATGAGCTGCTAAGTGATTATGTGATGTGCTGCAGCCAATCGCTGAGCTCACCAGCTCTGCACAAGATGTTAGGCTCAGTGATTGTCTGCAGCAGTGATATTGTCATTGTAATATTTAGTAGCATCTGATTTTATTACTTCACATGGGTTCTATCATTTTGGGGATCACTTTTTTATACATAACATTAAAAAGAAAACTAATTGTGAAAAGTGTAAAAAAAAAAAAAGGGGGATAGGAGGGGGATGCAGCTGCAGTTGTGTTCTTGGAGTTGAGCACTGTTTATAGCTGTTAATGTGCAGTATGAGGGAAAAAAAAGGAAAAACAGAAAAACAGAAAAATATATTTCATTATGGAAAGTAATGCTGAAAAGTGTAAAAAATGGAAGAGGGGATAGGAGGGGGATGCAGCTGCAGTTGTGTTCTTGAAGTTGATGAGCACTATGTTGATAGCTGTTAAAGTATAGGATGAGAAAAAAAAAAAAGAAAAATACATTACTTCATTGAAGAAAGTGATGCTGAAGAGTGTAAAAAATGGAAGTAGGGATAGGAGGGGGATGCAGCTGCAGGTTTTCCTCTATTAGACTGTATTCTATGAGATGGGAGCAAGGTGTGAACTCCATATATTAGGATTATTGTTACTCCGTACTGGTGATTTCCAGGATTGCCCGGTAGGACCTGAAGGTGAGCAGGGGCTCGGGGAGCTCCCGTAGGAAGGTCTTCAGGACGCTGGCAGGGATGTGCTCGTCTCCATATTCAGCGAAATTCACCGGTTTCCCTGTAAATGGACAAGAATATAGTGACGGGATCCAGTCATTAATATTGAGCCGCCTATCACACAACACAAGCGCTGAGGGGGAGCAAGAGAAGAAGACAGGAAATAATGGAGGCGAGAAGCGGAGCGAGGTACTGCGGAGCGAGGTACTGCGGAGCGAGGTACTGCGGAAGCGAGGAAGCGGAAGAGTGCGAGTAACAAAGGACAAACGTCTGCACGACTCCATACACCGAGAGCCAGAGACAGACCAACAATCCGCCACACAACAGACCGGACCGCCACCTCTACCTATACAGCAGCTGAGGTGTATGTAGTGAGGTTCTGCAGCAGCTGAGGTGTATATTATGAGAATCTGCAGCAGCTGAGGTGTATTTTATTATGTTTTGCAGCAGCTGAGGTGTATTTTATTATGTTTTGCAGCAGCTGAGGTGTATTTTATTATGTTTTGCAGCAGCTGAGGTGTATTTTATTATGTTTTGCAGCAGAGGCATATATCATGAGGTTGTGCAACAGCTGAGGTGTGTATTATGAAGTTCTGCAGCAGCTGAGGTGTGTATTATAAAGTTCTGCAGCAGCTGAGGTGTGTATGAGGTTCTGCAGCAGCTGAGGTGTGTGTATATGAGGTTCTGCAGCAGCTGAGGTGTATATGAGTTTCTGCAGCAGCTGAGGTGTGTATATGAGCTTCTGCAGCAGCTGAGGTGTATATTATGTTCTGCAGCAGCTGAGGTGTGTAGTATGAGGTTCTGCAGCAGCTGAGGTGTATATGAGGTTCTGCAGCAGCTGAGGTGTGTAGTATGAGGTTCTGCAGCAGCTGAGGTGTGTATGAGGTTCTGCAGCAGCTGAGGTGTGTGTATGAGGTTCTGCAGCAGCTGAGGTGTATATGAGTTTCTGCAGCAGCTGAGGTGTGTATATGAGCTTCTGCAGCAGCTGAGGTGTATATTATGTTCTGCAGCAGCTGAGGTGTGTAGTATGAGGTTCTGCAGCAGCTGAGGTGTATATGAGGTTCTGCAGCAGCTGAGGTGTGTAGTATGAGGTTCTGCAGCAGCTGAGGTGTATATTATGAGGTTCTGCAGCAGCTGAGGTGTATATGAGGTTCTGCAGCAGCTGAGGTGTATATTATGAGGTTCTGCAGCAGCTGAGGTGTATATGAGGTTCTGCAGCAGCTGAGGTGTGTATTATGTGGTTCAGCAAATAGGTACATAAAATATAATTGCCTCTGACCTGTAATAATCCCGGCGGTGGTGACATGTCCCCGTCATTACAGGGGGGAAGGGCGGATGTCGGATGGAGGATCCTCCATTATCCCCGATACGCCCCGCGTGGTCCGCACGGGTCGGTGGGGCGGGTGCAGGGAGCAGAGCTGTATTTCATTGACTCTACTTAGTATGTAATGACTAATGTGTGGTCTACAGGAATCAGCCTCACTACATCTCCCGCTAACCTGACACCAGATTACAAATGGCTTTATGATTAACTAATTAAATAAGCGGCCGCAGCAGAAGATTCAGTGTCACCGGAACGCCGCGCGCAGCGGAGCGCAGCACTCACCCAGGTTATACAGCTTCTGGATATCTCTGATGATGTGAGCGGAAACCGATCTGCGAAAGAGGCCTTCAGTCCTCAGCCCTGGAAGATGGGGGAAAGGACAACTGTGGGGTCAATGCACACAGTGATGTCACAGTACAGGGATAATGCACACAGTGATGTCACAGTACAGGGATAATACACAGTGATGTCACAGTACAGGGATAATACACACAGTGATGTCACAGTACAGGGATAATGCACACAGTGATGTCACAGTACAGGATAATACACACAGTGATGTCACAGTACAGGGATAATACACACAGTGATGTCACAGTACAGGGATAATATACACAGTGATGTCACAGTACAGGGATAATATACACAGTGATGTCACAGTACAGGGATAATGCACACAGTGATGTCACAGTACAGGGATAATACACACAGTGATGTCACAGTACAGGGATAATACACACAGTGATGTCACAGTACAGGGATAATGCACACAGTGATGTCACAGTACAGGGATAATACACACAGTGATGTCACAGTACAGGGATAATGCACACAGTGATGTCACAGTACAGGGATAATACACACAGTGATGTCACAGTACAGGGATAATACACACAGTGATGTCACAGTACAGGGATAATACACACAGTGATGTCACAGTACAGGGATAATACACACAGTGATGTCACAGTACAGGGATAATGCACACAGTGATGTCACAGTACAGGGATAATGCACACAGTGATGTCACAGTACAGGGATAATACACACAGTGATGTCACAGTACAGGGATAATATACACAGTGATGTCACAGTACAGGGATAATATACACAGTGATGTCACAGTACAGGGATAATGCACACAGTGATGTCACAGTACAGGGATAATACACACAGTGATGTCACAGTACAGGGATAATACACACAGTGATGTCACAGTACAGGGATAATGCACACAGTGATGTCACAGTACAGGGATAATACACACAGTGATGTCACAGTACAGGGATAATGCACACAGTGATGTCACAGTACAGGGATAATACACTCAGTGATGTCACAGTACAGGGATAATACACACAGTGATGTCACAGTACAGGGATAATACACACAGTGATGTCACAGTACAGGGATAATGCACACAGTGATGTCACAGTACAGGGATAATACACACAGTGATGTCACAGTACAGGGATAATGCACACAGTGATGTCACAGTACAGGGATAATACACACAGTGATGTCACAGTACAGGGATAATATACACAGTGATGTCACAGTACAGGGATAATATACACAGTGATGTCACAGTACAGGGATAATGCACACAGTGATGTCACAGTACAGGGATAATATACACAGTGATGTCACAGTACAGGGATAATACACACAGTGATGTCACAGTACAGGGATAATACACAGTGATGTCACAGTACAGGGATAATACACACAGTGATGTCACAGTACAGGGATAATGCACACAGTGATGTCACAGTACAGGATAATACACACAGTGATGTCACAGTACAGGGATAATACACACAGTGATGTCACAGTACAGGGATAATATACACAGTGATGTCACAGTACAGGGATAATATACACAGTGATGTCACAGTACAGGGATAATGCACACAGTGATGTCACAGTACAGGGATAATACACACAGTGATGTCACAGTACAGGGATAATACACACAGTGATGTCACAGTACAGGGATAATGCACACAGTGATGTCACAGTACAGGGATAATACACACAGTGATGTCACAGTACAGGGATAATGCACACAGTGATGTCACAGTACAGGGATAATACACACAGTGATGTCACAGTACAGGGATAATACACACAGTGATGTCACAGTACAGGGATAATACACACAGTGATGTCACAGTACAGGGATAATACACACAGTGATGTCACAGTACAGGGATAATGCACACAGTGATGTCACAGTACAGGGATAATACACACAGTGATGTCACAGTACAGGGATAATATACACAGTGATGTCACAGTACAGGGATAATATACACAGTGATGTCACAGTACAGGGATAATGCACACAGTGATGTCACAGTACAGGGATAATACACAGTGATGTCACAGTACAGGGATAATACACACAGTGATGTCACAGTACAGGGATAATGCACACAGTGATGTCACAGTACAGGGATAATACACACAGTGATGTCACAGTACAGGGATAATGCACACAGTGATGTCACAGTACAGGGATAATACACTCAGTGATGTCACAGTACAGGGATAATACACACAGTGATGTCACAGTACAGGGATAATACACACAGTGATGTCACAGTACAGGGATAATGCACACAGTGATGTCACAGTACAGGGATAATACACACAGTGATGTCACAGTACAGGGATAATGCACACAGTGATGTCACAGTACAGGGATAATACACACAGTGATGTCACAGTACAGGGATAATATACACAGTGATGTCACAGTACAGGGATAATATACACAGTGATGTCACAGTACAGGGATAATGCACACAGTGATGTCACAGTACAGGGATAATATACACAGTGATGTCACAGTACAGGGATAATACACACAGTGATGTCACAGTACAGGGATAATACACACAGTGATGTCACAGTACAGGGATAATACACACAGTGATGTCACAGTACAGGGATAATGCACACAGTGATGTCACAGTACAGGGATAATGCACACAGTGATGTCACAGTACAGGGATAATATACACAGTGATGTCACAGTACAGGGATAATATACACAGTGATGTCACAGTACAGGGATAATGCACACAGTGATGTCACAGTACAGGGATAATACACACAGTGATGTCACAGTACAGGGATAATACACACAGTGATGTCACAGTACAGGGATAATGCACACAGTGATGTCACAGTACAGGGATAATACACACAGTGATGTCACAGTACAGGGATAATGCACACAGTGATGTCACAGTACAGGGATAATACACTCAGTGATGTCACAGTACAGGGATAATACACACAGTGATGTCACAGTACAGGGATAATACACACAGTGATGTCACAGTACAGGGATAATACACACAGTGATGTCACAGTACAGGGATAATACACACAGTGATGTCACAGTACAGGGATAATATACACAGTGATGTCACAGTACAGGGATAATGCACACAGTGATGTCACAGTACAGGGATAATACACACAGTGATGTCACAGTACAGGGATAATACACACAGTGATGTCACAGTACAGGGATAATGCACACAGTGATGTCACAGTACAGGGATAATACACACAGTGATGTCACAGTACAGGGATAATACACACAGTGATGTCACAGTACAGGGATAATACACACAGTGATGTCACAGTACAGGGATAATGCACACAGTGATGTCACAGTACAGGGATAATACACACAGTGATGTCACAGTACAGGGATAATGCACACAGTGATGTCACAGTACAGGGATAATGCACACAGTGATGTCACAGTACAGGGATAATGCACACAGTGATGTCACAGTACAGGGATAATACACACAGTGATGTCACAGTACAGGGATAATACACACAGTGATGTCACAGTACAGGGATAATACACACAGTGATGTCACAGTACAGGGATAATGCACACAGTGATGTCACAGTACAGGGATAATGCACACAGTGATGTCACAGTACAGGGATAATGCACACAGTGATGTCACAGTACAGGGATAATACACACAGTGATGTCACAGTACAGGGATAATACACACAGTGATGTCACAGTACAGGGATAATGCACACAGTGATGTCACAGTACAGGGATAATGCACACAGTGATGTCACAGTACAGGGATAATACACACAGTGATGTCACAGTACAGGGATAATACACACAGTGATGTCACAGTACAGGGATAATGCACACAGTGATGTCACAGTACAGGGATAATGCACACAGTGATGTCACAGTACAGGGATAATACACACAGTGATGTCACAGTACAGGGATAATACACACAGTGATGTCACAGTACAGGGATAATGCACACAGTGATGTCACAGTACAGGGATAATGCACACAGTGATGTCACAGTACAGGGATAATGCACACAGTGATGTCACAGTACAGGGATAATGAAATGTATTGGGAAATGCAAGTATTTACTAAAATAGACATGTGGGGGAGGTGACAGCACCTCTTCATATAACACATAGTGAAGAGTCATAGGGTGTGAACTGTTATGCAAATAGGCAATTTGATCACGGTGGAATTAATTAGCTGTTCTTTTCTCATTCCAATTAATAGAAAAAAGGCAGTTTATTACCAGGGGGAGGGCATTTCACACAATTAGACACAGGGAAGGGCGTGAATACTTTATACAGTACAGCAATGGAGAGAATATATTCCAAGTTTTAGAGACCTTTGTTTTCCTGAAATTTTCTCATCTCTTTCACAAAAACGGCACTTGTCGTGAAGGGTCATTAAGCCGTTACTGTTACGGCCATTAATGTCGCCATTTGCATAAGTTTTAATGGGAATTTACAAAGTGTTTATTCAATTAGACGGCATAAAAATGCAAATTGCTCAACCTGAAATGTAAACCAGGAAAATGAAAGTGGTTAGAGGAGGATTATTAACGTAATATATAGTAAAGGGGCCATATTAAAAACATGTGGCTGACTTCCTCCACAGCGACACTCCTGTTCGTGTCTGTGTCCGGTATTGCAGCTCAATGCCATTCATGTGAGTAAGTCCACGCTGCACATCGCAGCCCTCAGACAAGGGAATTATCCTTCATACCCAAAGATGATAGTTCAGATTCTGTATAGTAATTTTGGAACTTAAAGGGGACCGGTCACACATGATAAATATGGGTTTTTAATTCCCTCGTGTAAATGCCGCTGTTCTCCTGAATCCAGCGATGTTTTTCTTTTCTTCCTGCGCCTCTCCGCTCCTGAGATATGGCCCCTTCTTCTCTGTATGTAAATGCAGTTTTGTGAGCAAAGTAGGCGTGGTCAAAGCCCACTTGTGACAAGACTAGATTAATGCACAGAGAAGACGACGCCATATCTCGGGAATGGAGAGGCGCAGGAAGAAAAGAAAAACATCGCCGGATTCAGGAGAACAGCGGCATTTACACCAGGTAATAAAAAAAAACATATTTATGACCTGTGACCGGTCCCCTTTAAGTTACTAAATTACAATACAGTCTCTAAACTAACTTAAAGGGGACCCGTCACAGGTCATAGATATGTTTTTTTTATTCCCTGATGTAAATGCCGCTGGTCTCCTGAATCTGGCGATGTGTTTCTTTTATTTCTGCACCTCTCTATTCCTGAGATATGGCCCGTTCTTCTCTATATGTAAATCCAGTTTTGTGAGCAAAGTAGGCGTGGTCATCAAATATGTTCTGTGGAGGGCCAAGCCCACTTAGTAACAAGACTAGATTAATTCACATTGAATAAGGGACCATATCTCAGGAACGGAGAGGCGCAGGAAGACAAGAAAAACAGCACCGGATTCAGGAGAACAGCGGCTTTTACACAAGGTAATAAAACAATTAATATTTATGTAAAGTGACCGGTCCCCTTTTTTAAAATTTTTTATTTACATCATGTTTACGTCCAGATTAATGCACAGAGACGAAGGGGCCATATCTCGGGAATGGAGCGGCGCAGGAAGAAAAGAAAAACATCACCGGATTCAGGAGAACAGTGCCATTTACACCAGGTAATAAAAAAAACCAAAACATTTATGACCCCTTTAAGTTACTAAATTACAATACAGTTTTTAAACTAACTTAAAGGGGACCGGTCACAGGTCATAAATATGTTTTTTTTATTCCCTGATGTAAATGCCACTGTTCTCCTGAATCCGGCGATGTTTTTCTTTTATTCCTGCGCCTCTCTGTTCCTGAGATATGGCCTCCTATTCCCTGTATGTAAATCCAGTTTTGTTAGCAAAGTAGGTGGGGTCATCAAATATTTTCTGTGGAGGGCCACGCCCACTTAGTAACAAGACTAGATTAATGCACATTGAATAAGGGACCATATCTCAGGAACGGAGAGGCGCAGGAAGACAAGAAAAACAGCACCGGATTCAGGAGAACAGCGGCTTTTACACAAGGTAATAAAACAATTAATATTTATGTAAAGTGACCGGTCCCCTTTTTTAAATTTTTTATTTACATCATGTTTACGTCCAGAATTTTGGGGTTAAATATAGACCTATCTTGTAGGTACCTATAGGTGGCGCTAGATAGTTTTTGGGAGCTAAATTTACATAAATTTAAATTTCCCAGGATCCTTTAGTGCCTAACACCTGCTGGATATCCTAACTTAAGACACTCCACTTACATCAAGGTCAGTGTGCTATAGACTGCGAGCCACGTCTCACCATCCGGGATGACAAGATGACACTTCCAGATCATTTACAAAGCAAATTCCATTATTAATAGAAGTATAAGCAGCTGAACATAATTAAAGGGAATCTCTAGATATTGTAGAATTGTAGGCGGAGCCTCCTCTTCTCTGCCTCTATTGGCCAACAATGACTGGGCTTGACCATAAGAGAACAAAATTGTACAAAATCTTCATTTACACTTTAATGCAACTTTTGAAAAGTTTTCTGTACAGAACAGGAACAGACATTCTTTTCTGAGACTCAGTGAAAACTGCAGGATTTCAGGATTAATTTTTTTCTTTTCGAGTTGCAGTACCCGGCCAAGGCAGAAGGGGTGAACTGAAAGTTTTAACTGTTTGAATAAACTGGTAATGATTGATTAAATAATGTAGAAAATATCTCACCTTTTGCTTTCAAGTAGGAGATGGTCTGCTCCATTACCGGTGGGATCAGATCTCCTTTGTTTTTGTTCTTCAGGCTGGAAACAAAAAGAACAGGAACATGAACAAGAGATTAAAGATCAAATTTTAATTAGATATTTTTATCTTAAAAGGAAGAGTAAAGATTGAACACATTCGAATTAAAGGTCCTGAAGAATTGATATGTCAAGGGAACTACAAGAAACCCTCAAACAATAAAAATGATGGCTGCTTACTGTCGCCACTAGAGGGAGCTCTTGTTAAAAAAAAAAAAAAAAAAAAAGTTGTGTTTTAACTCATGTTCCCTCTGCTGGAACATAAACAGCTTTTATAGCTTTTTTTTTTTTTTTTTTAAGTACTGAAGAATAAAGTAGTAAATGTGGTCACAATTTTTTTTTTTTCAAAATTTTACAACCCGTCACCACTGTGAAAATTGTTGTGTTAACTATGCAAATGTAGCTGAAACAGAAAGGGTTAACTTCTATTTTAATATTTTACAATATAGCCAGAACCACCATGAGTAGATATATGCATCACTACCATGAGTACATGAATACAGCACTAGTACCATCATCAGTACATGAATAAATCACCAGAACTATTCAGTTTATGAATACATCACCAGTACCACATTCAGTCAATAGAAAATATTTAGCAGGTTCACCACAGTGATCTGGATCCACAGGTGCTGGGATGAAGTGGCTGGCGTCCACAATTCAATGCAAGAAAAGGATGAAGGAATCCCATACACCATTCCTATAAGGAAGGATGCATGTCCGAAACGTGAAAGGCAGGGCTAGATGCCCGGAATACACAATTTTGAAGAAGGATTTTAATGTGTCAATAAGTCTTGAAGCATTTTATGAGGAACGGTGTGCAGGATTATTTCATCCTTTTCTTACCATATTCAGTACAGGAATACACCAGCAGAACCATAATTTGTATATAAATACAGCACTAGTAGCATAACTAGTACAGGAATATATCACCAGAACTACATTCAGTACAGGAATACAACACATGAACCATTTTCAGTGCAAGAATACATCACCAGAACCACCATCAGTACATGAATACAGCACAAGTACCATAATCAGTACAGGAATACAACACCAAAACCATAATCAGTACAGGAATACACCACCAGAACTATAATCAGTATAGCACTAGTACCATAACAAGTACAGGAATACATCCCCAGAACCATTATCAGTACATGAATACATCAAAAGAACCACCAACAGCATGTGAATACAGCCCTAGTACCATAAATCAGTACTGGAATACATCACTAGAACTATTCAGTACATAAATACAGCACCAATACCATAAATCAGTATAGAAATACACCGCCAGAACCGTAAATCAGTATAGGATTACACCACCAGACCCATCATCAGTACAGGAATGCATCACCAGAACTATTATCAGTACATGAATACAGCACTAGTACCATAATCAGCACAGGAATACATCATCAAAACTATCATCCATATTCATATATGGATGATTGTTTCATATTCATATTTCATATTCATACACTGATAAGGTTCTGATGATGTATTCCTGTACTGATGGTGGTTCTGTGGCTGTATTCATATACAGCCACAGAACCACCATCAGTACAGGAATACATCATCAGAACCTTATCAGTGTATGAATATGATTTGTTCTGAAGAAGAAGCCAGTAGGCTTTGAAACGCGTAATCATTTTTCCTCTCTATCCGGACTCTTTCATCATCCTTACGGCAGCGTAGGAGAAGTTAACCCTTTAGGACCCCTTGAAGAAGCTGGAGTTCCCCTTTTTTAATATGAGAAAAACGAAGAATAAATGAGATTTTAGCGGAATATGGCAATCACTCAGGTGAGTTATCATTATACGGCAGCAGCGGCTCGTACCGATTAGCGCGTTACATTCCCTAAAAATAGCTGACGCCGCGGCGGTGTCAGGAGCGGAGCGTAATCCTGTGTTTGTTTCACAGATAATTACCTTCTCGCAGCGCAGTTTGTTATCGCGGAGAAAGTGACAAATTCTGAGCAGTTCTTAGAAGTCAATTTGCTTTCTGTTAAATTCTGTTGGGTTTGTACATTAAAAAAAAAAAAAAAAATCCGCTCTTTGCTTTGGGCCAATTCTGAGATTTGACTACAGGAACGAGTGTGAATGTTATGGATGTGAAGGGGGGAAGCGGCTCAGTGAGTAAAAGTTCATTAATGGCGAGTACGGCGGAGCCGCCATGTGTGATCCACCTCCCTGCATTAATAGCCACGCTGTAATGATCGACTTAGTTAGTGTTGCTGACTGGGCCAGCGGAGCGCGCAAATTAATGCTGACCCCAAATGGTTCAATAACCTGCAGCTCATCTCCGGGATGAGTAATGGGAACTGAGCAGCGCGGGTCTGTAGTGTCTGAAGAAATCAGGATAATCAAGACATTATCACAGGAAAAGATTTAAATTATCGTGTATATACACACATAACATACAATGTATATATACACATACAAAAACACACTGTGCACATAAATACACACAACATACAGTATACACATAAATACATACAATGTATACATATATACAAAGAAACACACTGTGCACAAATACACAACCTACAGTATACACATAAATACATACAATGTATACATATATACAAAGAAACACTGTGCACATAAATATACACAACATACAGTATGCACATAAATACATACAATGTATACATATATACATACAAAAACACACTGTGCACATAAATATACACAACATACAGTATACACATAAATACATACAATGTATACATATATACAAAGAAACACTGTGCACATAAATACACAACCTACAGTATACACATAAATACATACATATATACATACAAAAAACACACGCTGTGCACATAAATACACAGCATACAGTATACACATAAATACATACAATATATACATACAAAGAAGCACACTGTGCACATAAATACACAAAATATACAATGTATACATATATACATACAAAAAACACACGCTGTGCACATAAATACACAGCATACAGTATACACATAAATACATACATACATACAAAGAAACACACTGTGCACATAAATACACAAAATATACAATGTATACATACAGTATATGCAAAGATACACACACAATTTGGGATGTATTCCATCTGTCTAGATTTTGGCGGTTGGTGACTGTTCACATTGAGTCATCAGGCTCTGTCCACAGGCTATTTACTTCATGCAGCATTTGCTTGGACCTGTCCCGCCCACAGCCATGACTCAGTCATGGGTACGGGATTGAAATAGACCAGGTGAGTGCTGCTAAGAGCAGTTCTACTATTCATATGTGAGGCCGTATGGCACATTTTATAAAAATATTTTAGTGTAGGACTGCCTCTAATGAGATTTGCCGTGACGTGGCGAGGCAGCTCAAGAAATTGCAATTTTTTGCCAAAAATCTCAAAAATTTTATAATAAGTACAGTTTGGAATGTTTAGTGCTGTAGTGCACATTTGGTGCTGGCTTTTGTTTTTTCTTCACAAAATATACAGTGTACACATAAATACAATGTATACATATATACATACAAAGAAACACAAGCTGTGCATATAAATACACACAACATACAGTATACACAAATACAATGTATACATATATACATACAAAGAAACACAAGCTGTGCATATAAATACACACAACATACAGTATACACAAATACAATGTATACATATATACATACAAAGAAACACAAGCTGTGCATATAAATACACACAACATACAGTATACACATAAATACAATGTATAAATATATACATACAAAGAAACACAAGCTGTGCAGATAAATATACACAACATACAGTATACACATAAATACACAGATACAATGTATACATGCATGCATACACATACATAAATATATACAAACACTATACATGCAAGAACAAGCACACACAACTTATACATGTAATATAAAGTATACACACAAATAGATACACATACTATACACAGAGACAAAACACACAACACACTCAAATACATATAACATACAAATAATACAATATACACACACATATATAAACAAGCACACACATACTGTATACGTACTATACATATAAAGACATACATGCCTTATGCACATAAATGTATATATAGCATACAGACACACACACACACACTTTACAAGTAAACACACACACACACACACACACATATATGTGTGCATTTAACTTTGTTTGTATCCTTAAGTGTGGCGCTGCAGACGTAGGAGAGCATTAATTAGCGCCGCACCCCGACATGTACTGGGGTGATCACACTGCTGATGCCTTATCACTCTGCTGACAGCACTAAAGCACCACAGAGGTGGTGAAGCCAGGAGAAGCTCTATGGAGCCAAAGATACTGCGGACTTTATTGTAAACAGGAAAGGGGAGTATTCGGATGAAGGCATAGTATGTCGGGACAGTATGCAGAGAGGTGGGTGGAGGCGTTAGAGATGGTATAGTATGGTTATGGGGCAGTGTGATGGCACAATATGGAGAAGGGGCAATGTAAGGGCACAGTATGAAGGAGGGACAGTGTGAGGGCACAGTGTGGAGAGGGGGCAGTGTGAGGGCACAGTGTGGAGAGGGGGCAGTGTGAGAGCACAGTGTGGAGAGGGGGCAGTGTGAGAGCACAGTGTGGAGAGGGGGCAATGCTAGGGCACAGTGAGGAGAGGGGGCAGTGTGAGGGCACAGTGTGGAGAGGGGGCAATGCTAGGGCATAGTGTGGAGAGGGGGCAGTGTGAGAGCAGTGTGGAGAGGGGGCAGTGTGAGAGCACAGTGTGGAGAGGGGGCAGTGGGAGGGCACAGTGTGGAGAGGGGGCAGTGTGAGAGCACAGTGTGGAGAGGGGGCAATGCTAGGGCATAGTGTGGAGAGGGGGCAGTGTGAGAGCAGTGTGGAGAGGGGGCAGTGTGAGAGCACAGTGTGGAGAGGGGGCAGTGGGAGGGCACAGTGTGGAGAGAGGGAAGTGTGAGGGCACAGTGTGGAGAGAGGGAAGTGTGAGGGCACAGTGTGGAGAGGGGGCAGTGTGAGGGCACAGTGTGGAGAGGGGGCAGTGTGAGGGCACAGTGTGGAGAGGGGGCAGTGTGAGAGCACAGTGTGGAGAGGGGGCAGTGTGAGGGCACAGTGTGGAGAGGGGGCAGTGTGAGGGCACAGTGTGGAGAGGGGGCAGTGTGAGGGCACAGTGTGGAGAGGGGGCAGTGTGAGGGCACAGTGTGGAGAGGGGGCAGTGTGAGGGCACAGTGTGGAGAGGGGGCAGTGTGAGGGCACAGTGTGGAGAGGGGGCAATGTGAGGGCACAGTGTGGAGAGGGGGCAGTGTGAGAGCACAGTGTGGAGAGGGGGCAGTGTGAGGGCACAGTGTGGAGAGGGGGCAGTGTGAGAGCACAGTGTGGAGAGGGGGCAGTGGGAGGGCACAGTGTGAAAAGGGGGCAATGTGGTGATATACAATATTAGACATATATTTTGTGCAGAGAGCATAGTGAGGGGCAATTATTTATTCAGGGCCACAGAATGCAAGGATATTTTTATACAGGAGGCATTATAATGACACTGATACTTTTAAGGGCATTGTTTTGGAATGTGCTGCAGAAAGCCGGAGAAGATTGAAGGCTGCAGAGATGAACTGTCATTATCAAAAGGTCATCAATGAGCCTGGACAAGATGAAGGCAAAAAGAAAGAATGACTCCAATCAGAGAAGAAGTCACCTACAAACACTTGGACATACTGTAAATGTTTATTTCTGGTACTGACTACGTCTCATCAGTACGGTGGTTCCTGTATGGTCCACAGTCTGTTCAGGGCTGGTAACAACAACTCCCAGCATCTTCTTGTAGGTTATTTCAAAGTATACATGGGAGGGGGGTGACTTGTTAATGCAGTTTGTTTACTGTAATAAGCTTGTTGCTGTATTTATGTACTGTTCTGGAAATGTATACATGTACTGATATTGGTCCTGGTGCTGTATTCATATACTGATCATGGTTCTGGTGAGGTTTTCTTGTACTGATGGTGGTTTGGTCGCCGTATTCATTTATTGATAATAGTTATGGTGATGTATTCCTGTACTGATGATGGTACTAGTGCTATATTCATATACTGATAATTCTTTAGGTTTATTCCTGTACTGATGTTGGTACCGGTGTTGTATTCATATACTGATAATAATTCTGGTAATGTATTCTTGTGCTGATGGTGGTTCTGTCGCTGTATTTATATACTAATAGTTCTGGTGATGTCTTCTTGGACTGATGATGTAATGGTGCTATATTTAGATACTAATAGTTCTGGTGGTTTATTCGTGTACTTATGTTAGTCTCAGTGCTGTATTCTTATACTGATAATGGTTCTGGTGATGTTTTCTTGTAATGATAGTGGTTCTGTTACTGTATTCATATAGTGATTGTTTTGGTGATGTATTCCTATACTGATGAGAGTACTGGTTATATATGCATATAGTAATACAGGTGGTTTATTCATGTACTGATGTTCGTCTCGGTGCTGTATTCATATACTGATAATGATTCTGGTAATGTATTCTTGTACTGATGGTGATTCTGTTGTTGTATTCATATACTAATGATGGTTCTGGTCATGTATTCCTGTACTGATGATGGTAGTAGTGCTGCGTATATATATGGATGATAATTCTGGTGATGTATTCATATACTGATAATGATTCTGGTAATGTATTCTTGTACTGATGGTGATTTTGTTGTATTCATATACTGATGATGGTTCTGGTCATGTATTCCTATACTGATGATGGTAGTAGTGCTGTGTATATATACGGATGATAATTCCGGTGATGTATTCTTGTACTGATGATGGTTCTGGTCATGTATTTCTGTACTGATGATGGTACTGGTGCTGTAGTCATATACTCATGGTGGTGATTTATATATGTACGGATGGTGGTTCTGGATATTTTGTGAAATGCTACAAATGTAAAAATGAAAAAAATAGTACTACTATGATATGTTGCAAATTGTCCCCGAAAAAATCTGTAAACAAACATCAGCAACGTATTTGTTACACATGAATTTACCCTAAATTGTATAGGTTAGTCTACTCTATGGAATGACCCAATATATAACACAAATCCATAAAAAGCAGCTTACTGATTGTTTCCATGTTACAAAAATATTTTTTCACTGAACTTTTTATATTTTTTTTTCTAGACAACTAATAAAAATACTGAAAATAGTGAAAATTCTAATGAAGATATAACAAAGAAGCTAGATTTTACAAGTGCAAAAAATGAAACATAGCTTCTATCAGATGGAAACCATCAGCATGTTGACATGTGTATTCGTGTCTACTGCCTCCCCAGGGATTGAAGTTTAATCGTGGCAGCTCGGAGGCAAGAATACAGAATTTGCTTCATGAAAATGAAGCGGCAATGTCGATACAGATAATATTCTGCGAGATTGACGAAACCATTTTCCTCTCCCGTCCTCTGAGCGAAAGGCCGTGAAGTCTATACAAATGCAATCTTATGTGGCAATGAATTTCCTTTATCAGCGGCATCGGTTCCTCCAGATTGCCTGGAGAGGGGACACGCGCCTTCCTGTTATAACAAGTCCGGGTAATTGGACGCTTTATACCCGTTGTTGAAAACTAATAATGAAAGGTTGGAGATGTCTGTAGTTGACCCTCGGTGGAGTAAGATCAAGACGTACAGCATTTATATCATTAAGGCGTCGGATTCGACCAAGGTGAACCTGGTCCTCTCATCTCGAGAAGGTGCAGGATACCGCGACGCCTCTGCAATTGCCACCGGTCTGTAGAGCAATGGCGAGGCGGGAAGACTGCTTACGAGATGCACAGTTGTATGAGAATAGGAAAATGCCGGCTATCTTTACAAAACAGCGCCCCTCCTGTCTATAGGCTGTGCCTGATATTACAGCCATCCCCCAACTTCCTTCACAACAGCGCCCCTCCTGTCTATAGGCTGAATCTGGTCTTACAGCTCCCCCACCTTCCTCCAGAACAGAACCCCTCCTGTCTATAGGCTGTGCCTTGTATTACAGCTTCCCCGCCTTTCTGCAGAAGAGCGCCCCTCCTGTCTATAGGCTGTGCCTTGTATTACAGCTTCCCCGCCTTTCTTCAGAAGAGCGCCCCTCCTGTCTATAGGCTGTGCCTTGTATTACAACCACAACCCACTTTCCACCAGAACAGCTCCACTCTGGTCTATAGGCGGTCCCTGATATTACAGCCTCCCCAGCCGTCCTCCAGAACAGCGCCCCTCCTGTCTATAGGTTGTGCCTTGTCTTACAGCACTTCCTGCCTTCCTCCAGAACAGCGCCTCCCTTTAATATAGACTGTTTTTGGTATTGCAGCTCAGTTTTTGCCAGGTTGCAGAATCAGTGTCCCTACTATCTATTCTAAAGGCCCCTCCGGTCTATAGGCTGTGCCTTATATTACAGCTCCCACTGCCTTCCTCCAGAACAGCGCCCCTCCTGTCTATAGGCTGCGACTGGTATTACAGCCCCCCTACCTTCCTCCTGTCTATAGGCTGTGCCTGATATTACAGCTCCCACTGCCTTCCTTCAGAACAGCACCCCTCCTGTATAGGCTGTGCCTGGTATTACAGTCCTCCTACCTTCATCCAGAACAGCGCCCCTCCTGTCTATAGGTTGTGCCTGGTATTACAGCCCCCCCACCTTCCTTCAGAACAGCGCCCCTCCTGTCTATAGGCAGTGCCTGGTATTACAGCCCCCCCACCTTCCTTCAGAACAGCGCCCCTCCTGTCTATAGGCAGTGCCTGGTATTACAGCTTCCCCCGCCTTCTTCCAGTACAGCGCCCCTCCTGTCTGTAGGCTGAATCTAGTATTACAGCTCCCCCACCTTCCTCCAGAACAGGATCACTCCTGTCTATAGGCTGTGCCTTTTATTACAACCACAACCCACTTTCCAGCAGAACAGCTCCACTCCTGACTATAGGCTGTTCCTGATATTACAGCTTCCCCACCTTCCTCCAGTACAGCGCCTCCCTTTAATATAGGCTGTTTTTGGTATTGCAGCTAAGTTTGTGCCATATTGCAGAATCAGTGTACCTACTATCTATTCTAAAGGCCCCTCCTGTCTATAGGCTGTGCCTGATTACAGCACCCCCACCTTTCTACAGAATAGCGTCCCTCCTGTCTATAGGCTGTGCCTGATATTACAGCCACCCCCCACCTTCCTCCAGAACAGTACCCCTCCTGTCTATAGGCTGTGCCCGATATTACAGCCACCCCCCACCTTCCTTCAGAACAGCGCCCCTCCTGTCTATAGGCTGTGCCTGATATTACAGCCACCCCCCACCTTCCTTCAGAACAGCACCCCTCCTGTCTATAGGCTGTGCTTGATATTACAGCCACCCCCCACCTTCCTTCAGAACAGCACCCCTCCTGTCTATAGGCTGTGCCTGATATTACAGCCACCCCCCACCTTCCTCCAGAACAGCACCCCTCCTGTCTATAGGCTGTGCCTGATATTACAGCCCCTACCTCCACCTTCCTTCAGAACAGCACCCCTCCTGTCTATAGGCTGTGCCTAATATTACAGCCCCTACCTCCACCTTCCTCCAGAACAGCGCCCCTCCTGTCTATAGGTTGTGCCTGATATTACAGCCATCCCCCACCTTCCTTCAGAACAGCACCCCTCCTGTCTATAGGCTGTGCCTGATATTACAGCCCCTACCTCCACCTTCCTTCAGAACAGCGCCCCTCCTGTCTATAGGCTGTACCTGATATTACAGCCATCCCCCACCTTCCTTCAGAACAGCACCCCTCCTGTCTATAGGCTGTGCCTGATATTACAGCTCCCCCACCTTCCTCCAGAACAACGCCTCCCTTTAATATAGGCTGTTTTTGGTATTGCAGCTCAGTTTTTGCCATCTTGCAGAATCAGTGTCAGAATTTTTGCCATCTATGTATATTACATTGACAGAACGTCCCACAGCCAGCATGTAATACCACATTTTCCCACAAGAGGGCGCTGCAGGAAAATAATGTCTGGCTGGATGCAGGTTTCTTCCCCAATAATGGCTGATCGTGGTGATTTTTCAGGTTTCTGATCGGCCGATCACCAGGTGGGCATCACACATAAAAATGACCCCTAATTATGCCCCAACCCCCCTCATATCACTAGAGACGACTCACTGCACATGATATCGGTACATTATGGAAAATAAGCCGGACATATCTAACCAAGAAGGAATATAGATGATAGGAAAGCACCATATGTCCCCTCAGATAAGGGGTGACGCACCGCCACACTCCGGAATCTACACACGACCCCTCCGCTCGGGGAACATGATAAATGGAAATGGTAGGAGAGCATTGTTTTATTATCCCATAATATCCGGATATTATTCCGTCAAAGTCCCAAGATCACCGACTCTGCATTATTCACGGAAATCTTAAAGGGAAGGTTTCATCACTAAAGGAGCTTTGGATTCCATCAAATGATTGCATTACATGTGTTATTTTTTTAACTTTTACATATCACAATCTTTATTTTCACATTGGCCATTGGAGCTTTTCAGGAAGATTTTTCAGCAGTCTCATTATCAGCAGAGGCAGGATTACTATAACACGTAGCATCTCTATATACAGATGATAACACAGGATTCACCATTCACAATAGAGGTCACAGCTCACCTCCTCCTCCTGTACAATGACTGATAATAACACCTCTATACACAGTAGATAATACAGGATCCACCATCACAATAGGTGATGTTACAGTTCACCTCCTCTCCCTGTACAGTGACTAATAACACTTCTATATATTGTAGTAACACAATATCCACTATTCACAATAGGTGATGTCACAGCTCACCTTCTCCTCCTGTACAATGACTAACAACACCTCTATATACAGTAGATAATAACAGGATCCATCATTCACAATAGGTGATGTCCCAGCTCACTTTCTCCTCCTCCTGTACAATGACAGAGAACACAGAATCCACCATTCAAAATAGGTGATATCACAGCTCACCTTCTCTCCCGCCTGTGCAATGACTAACAACACCTCTATATACAGTAGATAACACAGGACCCATCATTCACAATATGTGATGGCACAGCTCACCTCCTCCTCCACCATTCACAGGCGATGTCACAGCTCACCTCCTTCTCCTGTACAAAGACTGTTAACACCTCCTATATACAGTAGATTACAAGATCCACCATTAAAATGTGATGTCATAGCCAACCTCCTCCTCCTACTATACAATGATAGAGGTGGCACCTCTATATACCGTAGATGACACAGGATCCATTATTCACAATAGGTGATATCACAGCTCACCTTCTCCTGTAAAATGACCTATTGTAAATGGTGGATCCTGTGTTATGTACTGTATATAGAGGGGTTATCAGTCATTGCACAGGAGGAGGCGAGCTGTGACATCACCTATTGTAAATGGTGGATCCTGTATTATGTACTGTATATAGAGAGGTTATCAATCATTGTACAGGAGGAGGAGGTGAGCTGTGACGTCATGTATTGTGAATGGTGGATCCTGTGTTATCTACTGTATATAGAAGTGTTCTCAGTCATTGTACAGGAGGAGGTGATCTGTGACATCACATTGTAAATTGTGGATCCTGTGTTATCTACTGTATATAGAGGGATTATCAGTCATTGTACAGGGGGAGGTGAGCTGTGACATTATCATGAATGTTGGGTCCTAGTTCATTCATTTTTAATCCTGTCTGTGATGATAATGAGACTGCTGAAAAGTAACTTGTAGAAAAACAAGCAGTATGCCTGTAGTATAAGGTTCAGCTTCCACATGGATAATCGTGGACTAGAACTGGACAATTTACCCACGGTACCCGGAATGGCGCCGGGCTCTTGTGTAACTCCAGCACCATTTCCCCCCCCCATCAGTGTCAGCACGGCCTGGAGCCTCTGGAACATATGGGAGCAAAAAAATACTGCACAAGCAAATTATAACCAATGGCTTTGCCATAAATCAGGAATCTGACTACGCAGGGAGGTTTGTAGTCTGTAACCATGGAGACACATAGATCTGCATAGTAGCTGCAGACAAAAAATGGAATGATAGATTTTTTTCTTTCTATAGAAAACTTACTATTGAAGACTAACGCCAAACTGCTGTGTCGGGAGCGGAGGGCGAGGCGGCGGGGCTCTGATAACCGGCGGGGGTCTTCCTTTCTGTTGGACACGAAGCTTCTCATCATGTCTGTAATCAAAGTCAGTTTTTAGATTTTGTTTTCTTTTCAACTTGTGCAAAAAAAAAAACAAAAAAAAAAACAAACACTTTTTTTTTTTTTTCTTTCACCAAATTCCTAAGTTTTACATCCTTTGTACAGGGTCTCACCACCCATTAAAGTGGCACCACCAAAGCAGGAACCCCACCAAATGTGCTCCATTGTGGAAGTGGGTGTTTTTTTTGGGGAGGGGGTTTGCATAAAACCATCCGCTTTTTTTTAAAGGCAATGATCCGCCTTCTGACCCCTTAATGTGTATCAGGACGCCAAGCTTCTGCGAGAAGACAAGGCATCAAGCAATGCCGGAACGTTTGGGCAGTTTGGCCAAAATCACAGAAGTTCTCCACCTTTTGAGGGAGCCACTCGGACATTCCAGAAGAGTTTTCCCCCATGTCTATAGCACATCCACCCCTGTCCTTACAACTTTTTGGGTTATATCTGTTTGTGCCCAAGATGATAAGACTCTGCGTGAACACAAGGCATCAAGCAATACCGGAACGTTTGGTCAAGTTGGTCAAAATTCTAGAAGTTCTCCACTTTTTGCAGGAGCCACTCGGACGCCCCAGAAGACTTTTTTCCCCCCATGTCTATAGTACATCGGCCAAAGTCCATACAACTTTTTTGGGTAAATCTATTTGTGCCCAGAATGCCAAGGCTCTGCGTGAACACAAATGCCGGAACGTTTGGGCAGTTTGGCCAAAATTCCAAAACTTCTCCACTTTTTGCAGGAGTCACTTGGACATCCCAGAATGGTTTGCCCCATGTCTATAGTACACCTGCCCCTGTCCTTACAACTTTGTGGGGGTACATCTGTTGGTGCCAAGGATGCCAAGGCTCTGCATGAACACAAGGCATCAAGCAATTCTGGAACATTTCAGCAGTTTGGCCAAAATTCCAGAAGTTCACTTTTTGCAGGAGCCATTTGGGCGTCCCGGAAGAGTTTGCCCTCATGTCTATAGTACATGCACCCCTGTCTATACATCAGGCAATGCCGAACGTTTTCGGCAGATTGGTTGAAATTCTAGAAGTTCTCCACTTTTTCAAGGAGCCACTTGGACGTCCCGGAAGAGTTTGCCCCCAAGTCTATCATACATCCGCCCCATCCATACAGCTTTTTGGGGTATATCCATTTGTGCTCAGGATGCCAAGGCTCTGCGTGAACACAAGGCATCAAGCAATGCCGGAATGTTTGGGCAGATTGGCCAAAATTCCTAAAGTTCTCCACTTTTTTCAGGAGCCACTCAAACATCCCGGAAGAGTTGCCCCATGTCTATAGTACATCCAGCCTTTGTCCTTACAAGTCTGTGGGGTATATCAGTTTGTGCCCAGAATAAGGCATCAAGCAATACTGGAATGTTTGGCCAAAATTCCAAAAATTCTCCCCTTTTTGCAGGAGCCACTTGGACATCCTGGAACAGTTTGCCCCCCTGTCTATAGTACATCCGCCCCTGACCATATGGGTTTTGGGGTATATCAGTTTGCATCCAGGACGCCAAGGTTCTGTGAGAACACAAGGCATCAAGCAATGCCGGAACGTTTGGGTAGTTTAGCCAAAATTCCAAAAGTTCTCCACTTTTTTCAGGAGCCACTTGGACGTCCTGGAAGAGTTTGCCCCCATGTCTATCGTACATCCGCCCCGTCCATACAGCTTTTTGGGGTATATCCATTTGTGCTCAGGATGCCAAGGCTCTGCGTGAACACAAGGCATCAAGCAATGCCGGAATGTTTGGGCAGATTGGCAAAAATTCCAAAAGTTCTCTACTTTTTTCAGGAGCCACTTGGACATCTCGAAATAGTTTGTCCCATGTCTATAGTATATATGCCCCTGTCCATACAACTTTTTGGGGTATATCTTTTTGTGCCCAGGATGACAAGTCATCAAGCAATGCCGGAACGTTTGGGCAGTTTGGCCAAAATTTTAGAAGTTCTCCACTTTTTGAAGGAGCCACTTGGACGTCTTGGAAGAGTTTGCCCCTATCTCTATAGTACATCCGCCCCTGTCCTTAAAACTTTTTGTGGTATCAAATTTTTTCCCAAAATTTTCGAAGTAGGAAATCAATCGTTCTGTCGTGGCTCTGTGATTCCGACCCCCAGGAGCCCCCCGCCATGCACAATCTTACTGTAATACTTCTGGGGGGATGATCAGCCGGTTGAAGCGCAGGTGCTCTCGGAGGTCACTCAGGTGAGTCATGTACTGAATCTTCTTGCCAAACTTGTGACTGGAAAAAAAGAATGAAAAAAGTCACTTTCCGCGAAAATCTTATCGAGCTCCCGCCAGTGTCAAGCGAGGGTTGTCCTCGTGAAGGGTTAATGTTATCACCCCGAGCGGAGCAGGTTTCCAGCCATGATTAATCTATCGGCGGCCGGCGCAGGGGAGATTACCGCGGAGCTATATCTTGTAGCACCTATGGAGTTTGTCATTTTCGCTGAATAGAATTTGGGAAGAAAAAAAAGGAAAGGATGAAAAGGTCCAAGAAATGGAGGAACGGCCTGAGAATGCTCAACCCTCCGGCGGGGGGAGCGCGGGGACCGCCGGGGATCTTATCACACCCAGCGCGCGGCCAGAGAAAGAAACAATAATTACAGAGAAACATCCAGAGAAAACAACAAGAGGCGGGAATCAGACACCGCAACTGAAGAATGATTGTGTGCCGGGCAAGAAAATGTGCAAATCTGGCCGCACCAGGACACTAGTGATGAGCGAGCACTACCATGCTCAGGTGCTCTGTACTCGTAACTAGTGATAAGCGGGCACTACCATGCTCAGGTGCTCTGTACTCGTAACTAGTGATAAGCGGGCACTACCATGCTCGGGTGCTCAGTACTCGTAACTAGTGATGAGCGAGCACTACCATGCTCAGGTGCTCTGTACTCGTAACTAGTGATAAGCGGGCACTACCATGCTCAGGTGCTCTGTACTCGTAACTAGTGATAAGCGGGCACTACCATGCTCAGGTGCTCTGTACTCGTAACTAGTGATAAGCGGGCACTACCATGCTCGGGTGCTCAGTACTCGTAACTAGTGATGAGCGGGCACTACCATGCTCGGGTGCTCAGTACTTGTAACTAGTGATGAGCGGGCACTACCATGCTTGGGTGCTCAGTACCCGTAACTAGTGATGAGCGGGCACTACCATGCTTGGGGGCTCAGTACTCCGAACTAGTGATGAGCGGGCACTACCATGCTCGGGTGCTCACTCATCACTAGATACGAGTACCAAGCACCTGAGCATGGTAGTGCCCGCTCATCATTACAGGTCAATTCAAAACATTTTTCCTGCACATACTATTGATTTGGAATTTTTTAAGGGCAAATAGGAAAATAGAGGGCACCCACTTAGAGCGGAGCCGTTTTTGGAGCTCTCATAGAAGTCACGGGAGATCTGCGCATGCGCAGCCTTCTCTCCATTCCCAGCTGCTATATTACCACATGGACTGGAGAACACATGTTTTAGAGAGGCATTTATAATGGATGCGCTATAGGGGCAGAGTGAGACATTTTACCCCAGGGCGGCACATTTCCGCACCTGATCACCGGCTTGAAGATCTTCCACAGGACCTTGATGAAGTTGGTTGGATGCACCACGTACAGGGCCTTCAGGTTCTTCTTGTACCTGGAGGAAAAAAAAAGTCACGTTATGTCACCCAAGCTTCAGTGTGCAGCATAAATGTACCGCCACATGGTGTGAATGACACCGTATCCATCTGTATTCAGTGCGGCCTTATGATGAAATATAGTGCCTACAAGTAGTATTCAACCCCCTGCAGATTTAGCAGGTTTGATAAGATGCACATAAGTTAGAGCCTGCAAACTTCAAACAAGAGCAGGATTTATTAACAGATGCATAAATCTTACAAACCAACAAGTTATGTTGCTCAGTTAAATTTTAATAAATTTTCAACATAAAAGTGTGGGTCAATTATTATTCAACCCCTAGGTTTAATATTTTGTGGAATAACCCTTGTTTGCAATTACAGCTAATAATCGTCTTTTATAAGACCTGATCAGGCCGGCACAGGTCTCTGGAGTTATCTTGGCCCACTCCTCCATGCAGATCTTCTCCAAGTTATCTAGGTTCTTTGGGTGTCTCATGTGGACTTTAATCTTGAGCTCCTTCCACAAGTTTTCAATTGGGTTAAGGTCAGGAGACTGACTAGGCCACTGCAACACCTTGATTTTTTCCCTCTTGAACCAGGCCTTGGTTTTCTTGGCTGTGTGCTTTGGGTCGTTGTCTTGTTGGAAGATGAAATGACGACCCATCTTAAGATCCTTGATGGAGGAGCGGAGGTTCTTGGCCAAAATCTTACTTATGGTATTGACTGAAACCAATGTCCCCACTGCCATGAGATCTTCCCGGAGCTCCTTCCTTGTTGTCCTTGGGTTAGCCTTGACTCTTCGGACAAGCCTGGCCTCGGCACGGGAGGAAACTTTCAAAGGCTGTCCAGGCCGTGGAAGGCTAACAGTAGTTCCATAAGCCTTCCACTTCCGGATGATGCTCCCAACAGTGGAGACAGGTAGGCCCAACTCCTTGGAAAGGGTTTTGTACCCCTTGCCAGCCTTGTGACCCTCCACGATCTTGTCTCTGATGGCCTTGGAATGCTCCTTTGTCTTTCCCATGTTGACCAAGTATGAGTGCTGTTCACAAGTTTGGGGAGGGTCTTAATTAGTCAGAAAAGGCTGGAAAAAGAGATAATTAATCCAAACATGTGAAGCTCATTGTTCTTTGTGCCTGAAATACTTCTTAATACTTTAGGGGAACCAAACAGAATTCTTGTGGTTTGAGGGGTTGAATAATAAATGACCCTCTGAATAAACTTTTCTCAATTTAAAAAAATAAATAAAAAATAAATAACATTCTTTTTTGCTGCATTTCACACTTCCAGGCTGATCTACAGTCCAAATGTCACAATGCCAAGTTAATTCCGAATGTGTAAACCTGCTAAATCTGCAGGGGGTTGAATACTACTTGTAGGCACTGTATATACAGTGCAACAATTTAGTGTTTGTGTTTCTGTTTTGCAAAATAAAAAATAACTTTTTTTTTTTGTTGGAAGATGACACAGACAGGGCTCATAGATGTAAGCCCATTACTGCCCTAGACCACCAGGGACCCTCACAATAATCCCACTACTGCCCAGGATCATCAGGAATCCTAACAAACATTGTATTGTCCTAGACCACCCAGGATCCTGACAATAATCCGTTTACTGCACTAGACCACTAGGGATCCCGACAATAATCCCTTTACTGCCCTAGACCACCAGGATCCTGACAATAATCCCTTTACTGCACTAGACCACCAGGGATCCTGACAATAATCCTTTTACTTCCTTAGACCACCAAGGATCCTGAAATTAACCTCTCGGAATGCTGGATATATTGATTTTAACTGCATTCACTTAACCAGCAGGGATCCTGACTATAATCCCTTTACTGCACTAGACCACCAGGGATCCTGACAATAATCCCTTTACTGCACTAGACCACCAGGGATCCTGACAATAATCCCTTTACTGCACTAGACCACCAGGGATCCTGACAATAATCCCTTTACTGCACTAGACCACCAGGGATCCTGACAATAATTCCTTTACTGCACTAGACCACCAGGGATCCTGACAATCCCTTTACTGCACTAAACCACCTGGAGGTCCTCACAATAATCCCTTACAGTCCCAAACCACCAGGGATCCTGACAATAATCACTTTACACCCCTAGACCACCAGGGATCCTGATACTAATCCCTTTACTCCCCTATACCACCAGGGAACCTCACAAAAATCCCTTTACAGCTCTATGTTATCAGGGGTCTGACAATTTCTTTACTGCCCTAGACCACCAGAGATCCTGAAAATCTCTTTTATGCCCTAGACCACCAGGTATTTTCACAATAATCCTTTTACTTCCATAGACCCCCAGAGATCCTAAAATTAATATGGAATGCTGGATATATTGATTTTAATCTCTTTACTTAACCACCAGGGATCCTGGCAATAATCCCTTTACTGCCCTAGACCACCAGGGATCCTGAGAATAATCCCTTTACTGCCCTAGACCACCAGGGATCCTGGCAATAATCCTTTTACTTCCTTAGACCACCAAGGATCCTGAAATTAACCTTTTGGAATGCTGGATATATTGATTTTAACTGCATTCACTTAACCAGCAGGGATCCTGACTATAATCCCTTTACTGCACTAGACCAGGAATCCTGATAGTAATCCTTTTACATCCTTAGGGTACCGTCTCACTAAACGACGTACCAGCGATTCCGACCACGATATGACCTGGTCAGGATCACTGGTGCGTCGCTATATGGTCGCTGGTGAGCTGTCAATCAGGCAGATCTCACCAGCGACCAGCCCTCAGCCAGCAGCTACTCGTGGAAACGATGCTGCGCTTGGCAACCAAGGTAAATATCAGGTAACTAAGCAAAATGCTTTGCTTGGTTACCTGATAATTACCATGGTTACCAGCGCACACCGCTTAGCGCTGGCTCCCTGCACTCATAGCCAGGATACACATCGGGTTACTAAGCAAAGAGCTTTGTTTAGTTACCCGATGTGTACTTTGGTTATGTGTGCAGGGAGCCGGCACTGGCAGCCTGAGAGCGGCGTACGCTAGTAACCAAGGTAAATATCGGGTAACCAAGCAAAGCGCTTCGCTTGGTTACCCGATGTGTACCTTGGTTACCAGCGTCCGCAGCTTCCAGACGCCGGCTCCTGCTCCCTGCACGTTCAGATCATTGCTCCCTCGCTGTCACACACAGCGATGTGTGCTTCACAGCAGGAGAGCAACGTCCAAAAAATGAACCAGCACTGTGTGTAACGAGCAGCGATTTCACAGCAGGGGCCAGATCGCTGCTCAGTGTCACACACAGCGAGATCGCTAATGAGGTCACTGCTGCGTCACAAAAACCATCACTCAGCAGCGATCTCGCTATGTGAGAAGTACCCCTTAGACCACCAGGGATCCTGACATTAACCTATGGAATGCTGGATATATTGATTTTAACCATTTCACTTCACTTAACCACCAGGGATTCTGACATTAAACTACTACTACCCTTTCGCTAATCTAGACCACCAGGGATGTTACAATTAACTCCTTCACTGTCTAAATACACCAAGGATTCTTATATTGACCCTTTTACTGTCCTAGACCCCAGAGATCCTTACCAGAGAACATTAGATATATTAAGATTAACCCCTTCTCTTCCCCTAACCTCCATGAATTCTAAAATGAACCATTTTCACAGTCCTAGAAAGGCAAGGATTCTAAAAAGTAAACCCTTCACCGCCCTAGACCACCAGGGATACTGACATTAGCCCATTCAATGCCCAGGGATTTTCAAATAAACAGATTTCACTTCTCTAGATTAGGGGATTGGAGTATTAATTCCTTTACTACCCTAGGCCACCAGGGATCTGACACGAATCATCTAATAATTGGGATCTGGTGGAAGCACAGCTATAACAGGAAAACTGACCAGGTTACCAATAGCCCTATTTATTTGATACAAAAGCTTTGGGGGGACATTGTACATGATCGGACAGTAATAGAAAATGCTGATCTAGCAGAGGAAAGGCGGCCATCGCTGATACCCCTGCCGCAGGGCTGACACCTCCAGCTCCATTATTCTCCTCTCGCTTTGAAGACCTTACATCTGAGTTTTCTCTGTTTCACAGCATCACGAGGACTGTGACATTATTTGAGCCATTTTATCAAAAGGAGAGGCCAACGAAACTTTCATGGAAAATGCCGGGAGTAATGGAGTCCTATCCAAATAGGATGAAATGCATTGTCTGATGGGTCTGCTCCGTACACCTGACCGTGCCAAATACTGATCTGTATTCCCAGAATCAATCTCCTTCCCCCTCTGGCAGCTAATAATAACCTTCCTCATTCCTTGCCCTGTAGACTGCCCTAATATCAGTCTGGATGCTAAACTACAATGTAAAGAATAAGATAGAAACAGATGCAGAACTTCAACTGAAATACAGACTTAATCTCCTTCCCCCTCTGGCAGATAATAAAATGCCTCATTATATGCCCTGTAGACTGCAATGCAGTTTAACATTAAGACTGCTGTTAATGCAGGGCAATTAATGAGGAGGTTTATTATTAGCTGCCAGAGGGGAAAGTAGATTGATTCTGTATTGCATTTTGTGCTCTGTAACTAACTCCATCATATTGTTTGCACTGCAGTTTAGCATCCAAACTGCTGTTATTGCAAACAATAGGATAGTGTCTGATTCTGCATTGGTTTTGATGCTCTTTATCTATCGCCTTCCCCCTCTGGCAGCTAATAATACAATTTCTAATTACATGCCCTGTAGACTCCACTGCAATTTAGCATCCTGGCTGCTGTTATAGCAGTCTACAGGGTAAGTAATGAGGAAGTTTATTATTAGCTGCCAGAAGGCAAAGGAGAGTGATTCTGCATTGGATTTGATGTTCTGTATCTGACGCTGACGCAATCCTATTGTTTGCACCTCAGTTTAGCATCCAGACTGCTATTATTGCAAACAATAGAATGGTGTCAGATACAAAGCATCACATCCAATGCAGAATCAATCTCCTTCCCCCTTTGGCAGCTAATAATAAAATTACTCATTACTTGCCCTTTAGACTGCTATAACAGCAATCTGGATGCTAAGCTGCAGTGCAAGCAATAGGATAATAATACTTTTTATTTATAGATCGCCAACATATTCCGCAGCACTCTGCAATTCAAAATAGAGTCAGACACAGAGTATCAATTCCAATGCAGAAGCAATCTCCTTCTTCCTTTGGCAGCTAATAATAAACTTCCTCATTACTTGCACTGTAGACTGCTATAACAGCAATCTGGATGCTAAAATGTAGTGCAAGCAATAGGATAGAGTCAGATACAAAGTATCAACTCCATTGCAGAATCAATCTCCTTCCCCCTCTGGCAGTTAATAAAATGACTTATTACTTGCCCTTTAGACTGCTATAACAGCAATCTGGATGCTAAGCTACAGTGCAAGCAATAGAAGAATAATAACAACAACAACAACAACAATTTTTATTATATAGCACCAACATATTCTGCAGCACTCTACAATTCAAAATAAAGTCAGATACAGAGTATCAACTCCATTGCAGAATCAATCTCCTTCCCCCTCTGGCAGCTAATAATAAACTAAAGGGGGCTTTACACGCTGCGACATCGCTAATGCGGAGTCGTTGGGGTCACGGAATTTGTGACGCACACCCGGCCGCATTAGCGATGTTGCTGCGTGTGACACCGATGAGCGATTTTGCATCGTTGCAAAACTGTGCAAAATCGCTCATCGGTGACATGGGGGTCCATTCTTGATTATCGTTACTGCAGCAGTAACGATGTAGTTCGTCGCTCCTGCGGCAGCACACATCGCTATGTGTGACGCCGCAGGAACGAGGAAGCTCTCCTTACCTGCCTCCCGACCGCCATGAGGAAGGAAGGAGGTGGGTGGGATGTTACGTCCCGCTCAGCTCCGCCCCTCCACTGCTATTGGGCGGCCGCTCAGTGACGTCGCTGTGACGCCACACGGACCGCCCCCTTAGAAAGGGAGGCGGTTCACCGGTCACAGCGACGTCGCCGGGCAGGTAAGTATGTGTGACGGGTCTGGGCGATGTTGTGCGGCACGGGCAGCGATTTGCCTGTGTCGCGCAACAGATGGGGGCGGGTACCCACACTAGCGATATCGGGACAGATATCGCAGCGTGTAAAGTAGCCTTAACTCTTGCCCTGCAAACTGCCATAACAGCAATCTGGATGCTAAAATGCAGTGCAGGAAATAGGATAGCGTCAGTTACAGAGTATCAACTGCAATGTAGAGTCAATCTCCTTCCCCCTCTGGCAGCCGATAATAAATTATTACTTGCTCTGTATACTGTGCCCCCTTACAAACCATTTGACACTTACTTTCGGTCAAATGCCTTATAGGCGCTCTGTAACCAGCTCAGCGAAGGTTTATTGCGACTATTTAAACCGTAATGAAAGTAGACGACCGTGTAGTCGTTCTCCACATACTGGTCCAGCGTGTGCTTCAGGTATCTAAAAGGAATTAAATAACTGTGAAAAAGAGATACAAATTCTGAAAACTTTTCAGCCCGACCCATCATCCCACACAACAGTGAAGTGACCCAAAATATTACTTTTTGATAGAGCAGCATTATGTGCTCCAGAGCTGCGCTTCATTAAAGTGGTATTCTCATGTAAGACATTAGTATGTGCCAGAGCAGAGATGCCTGATCGGTGCTGGTCCAAGTGAGGGGGGGGGTGTCTTATCTTTCTCGAGAACAGATGACCCTTCTCAGAGAAGCTGCGCATGCGCAGCTCTATCCATACATTTCTATGGGAGATAGAAATATGGCGGCTTGAGGGTGATATATACAAGATATGTTTAATCCAATGCTGTACTACGGGGATGGGGACTATTGCAAAAATATATATATGTTCAATTTGCAGAAAAAAAAAAGGTCGATGCTGTGCAGAAACTTCACATGGTGCATTGCGTGCGCCGTGTGACAGCAGCCAGTCAATACAATATACAGTGACATTTTACTGACATGAAATCCATTAGGGGGTAGAGGATTTTACTTGGAGCCTCGAGCGAGAACCTGCACCATGGCAAGACTTTTCCAGGATTAATAGCAAAAATTCTGCCCATGACATTTTTGTAATGGAGCAGCAATATCAGATAATCCCCTGTAACTAATGGTCCTGGTGGGAGGGGGGGGGGGGGGCTCGTAAAATATATCCAAAAAAATGATCTATCCACATTGGAGCCTTAAAAGAGCCTTGGGGGAGAAAAAAAAAAAAACACAGCTCCACACCGGTCCATAGATTTATTGATGGTTTTGACTCTCAGTCCTATTCACTTCAATAGACCTAAGTTGCAATACCGGACATGACCTATGGACAGGGAGGGCGCTGTTTGTTTTTTTTCAAGAAAGCAACTTTTTTAATATTTTAATTTTCTAGATGTTGGACATCCCTCTGACTTACTCAAGGAGTCGGACGTGATCTATCTCGTGACACGGAGGGAGACGACAGCAGCTGAATGTGATCACTTTCCTCCCCGAGTTATCATCTCCTAGAAGACATAAAATAGGGTCAGAAAAAAAAACAAAACATAAAACAGCTGAGCAGAGGGGGTCTTGGAAGGTGACCCCCCACCCATCAAATAAGGATCAGTCATCAATATCAAACAATTAAGGTTATACCCAAATTCCACACAATATTATAAAAGACTAATATTATTATTACTTTTAGTTAATATTATTCTTAACATTAGTTTATTATTACTATTTTATTATTCATATTGTATTATAATTATTCATGATGAAATAATAATTTTATATTATTGCTATTTTATGTATATTAGTGTAATTAAAATATCAATAATCATACATTTCAATAATAATAATAATAATGATAAAATAGTAATAACACAATATTAATAACATAATATTAATAAAAATAATATTATTAATATATTAAAATAATAAAAAAAAAATAACAACAATAATAAGTAATAATAATATTGATACAATATAAAAAATATTAAAAAATTAAATATTAATAAATCAATAATAATAAATTAAAATAATAATAAAACAATAATATATAATAATACAATATTAATAATAAAAAAGTAACAATAATAAAATATAAAAACAATACAAATAAATATTAATAAAACAACAATAATAAAATAAATAATAATAAAAGCACAATTTAATCATAAAGCAATAATATTAAAAATCAGAATATAAATAATAATTAAATACAAATAGTATTAATCATAAATAAAATAATAAAATAATATGAATAAATAGCAATAATACTAATAAAAACAACAATAATAATAATCACAATATTAATAATAAAATTATAAAATTGTAATAATATTAATAAAACAACAATACAAATATAATAATTGTATCATCACTGGTGATCTAGATTAATATTGGGTTTCTATCAGCATCCTGGTGGTCTAGTGTGATGAAGGGGGTTTTTCTCAACCTTCCTGTTGGCCAAGGTTAGTACAGTCTCATGCATCCATAATTATAATAATAATATTTATTCATTTATATAGCGCTATTAATTCCACAGCGCTTTACATACATTGGCAACACTGTCCCCATTGGGGCTCACAATCTAAATTCTCAATCTGTATGTCTTTGGAGTGTGGGAGGAAACCTGAGAACCCGGAGGAAACCCACACAAACACAGGGAGAACATACAAACTCCTTGCAGATGTTGTCCTTGGTGGGATTTGAACCCAGGACCCCAACGCTGCAAGACTGCAGTGCTAACCACTGAGCCACCGTGCCGCTCAGACATGGTGGTATTGGGTTGATATCCGCACCCTGGTGGCCTGGTGTGATGAAGGCATTGTTATCAGCATTCCTGATGGCCTTTCTTAGTAGGATCTCATGCATCCCTGGTGGTCCTTGTCAGAAAAGGGCTAATTGTAATCCTTCCTGATGGTCTAGTGTGGGTATCTTATATTAAATTCCGGTATTTATGCCGCTAACCTCAATTACACGATACTTCAAAATAGTTAGAAAGTGACGAAAATTCTGAGTTTCTAAAGCAAGAATAGTGGCCAGGACTCACCTGCCACGTGGATGATGCCGTGGCGGGCGATGTCATAGTAGGGGTGACTTATACTGACATCATTAGCCTCGCGGGTCGGGGAGTCCACGGTGTCGCGGCTCAGCTCCGCCTGCTCCTCCTCATCTTTCTGAAGCTCTGCAAGAAAAAAAAAAAAAAAAAAAAAAGAAGAAGAAGGAGGAGGACCGGTCAGAAATATTGAGAAATCATCTGTTTTGCTGCCACCACTAGGGGGAGCTAATGACAATGCAATGTAAATGTGTAGACACTGAGCTCCCCCTAGTGGCAACATTAGAATAAGCAGCCCCATATACATTGATCATTACTTACCGATCTCCGCTAACTGCTCAAAGTCTATAGATGGCAGATTTTCCATGTTGAACTTTTAAGGACACCCCAAATTGGGCGAATTTATCCTGGGGGGGGGGGAAAGAAGACCAAATTTTACTTTTCAGCCATAAATACAGTCATAGCACAGCGCCACCTTGATGTATGGTGGTATCTGGTACTGCAGAAACTTCCCATTTCCCTCTATGGAGATAATTTATTGACCTGTCATACCTGGCTTTACCTGTGGGCTAAGGGGGCGCTGTTTCGCTGAGTCGCGGCCACGTCTTCACCTTTTATGCCCCGTTTATCACCGCTATTTACATTTCCAGCAAATAATGATCGGAAAATTATGCGGAAACAGCGAGCGGATAATCTATTTTCTGTTTAGCGCCGGCGGTGCGAAGCATTAATGAGCGGTCGCATCTCGCGCTGCTAAATTAACTCAAATAGAAGATTTCAGCTCCGGGGATTAAACGCTGTGAACCTGAGAGAAGCCGAGATTTAATTACATTGACCTGACAAGTTCCAGGACAAAGGCCCCGTGTACCGCGCCGCAGCCGCTAATTACAGGCGAATACTCGGGGGTATCACAGCCATTAGACGGGGCGCGGACAAGAGGAGATACCGCAGAGGAATGACCCGGGGGTGAGAGCCGGCATCACTCACTGTACAGGAGGAGGAGGAGGTGAGCTGTGACATCACCTACTGTGAATGGTGGATCCTGCGTTATCTACTGTATATAGAGGTGTTATCAGTCATTGTACAGGAGGGGGAGGAGGTGAGGTGTGATATCACCTATTGTGAATGGTGGATCCTGTGTTATCTACTGTATATAGAGGTGTTACCAGACATTGTACAGAAGGAGGTGGTGAGCTGTGACATCACCTATTGTGAATAGGGGATCCTGTGTTATCTACTGTATATAGAGGTGTTATCAGTCATTATGGAGGAGGAGGTGAGCTGTGACATCATCTATTGTGGATAGTGGATCCTCCGTTATCTGCTGTATATAGAGGTATTATCAGTCACTGTACAGGAGGAGGAGGAGGTGAGCTGTGAAATCACCTAATGTGAATGGTGGATCCTGCATTATATATATATATATAGAGGTGTTATCAGTTACTTTACAGGAGGAGGAGGTGAGCTGTGACATCACCTATTGTGAATGGTGGATCCTGTGTTATCTACAGTATATAGAGGTGTTATCAGTCATTGTATATTAGGAAGAGGAGGTGAGCTGTGATATCCAGATTTTCAGACAAAAAATTTAATGTAAAGGGATCTCAGAAAATAACTTCTGACATCCCGCACATTTTCTGGTATAAAGTCCTGGATGCGTTGCAGCTATTGATGTGAGCGGAGAGTGATGGAGATTCTGACAGCGCAGTCAGTTACGGAGCAATACTTGCTATATATCGTGTGTAGTCAGTGATTATGGACGGCGTCTGAATGCTGGAGACATCGCCTGAGGACGCAGCTATTTTGAAGCGCGCCGGAGTCAGACAGGTTCTGACAGGACAGAGTTATTCCTGTTCTGCCGGGATTTGTACAAATTTCCTCTTCTGCCCTTTTTAGGGTACAAAGAGCTGAATTCACAGCCACAAGCTCAAGGGTCTGACCCTGAGACCCCCGAGGGTTACAGTATGAGACCTAAGAACAGAAATGGCAGCTAAAGACAGAAGTCACACATTGCCCAGAGGAGTAAATGAGGGACATCAGGTTAACCTTAAAAGCCCTTCATTCAGCCCCTATAGGCCTGCGCTCCATTCACATCCTCCATAGGCCTGCGCTCCATTCAGCCCCTATAGGCCTGCGCTCCATTCAGCCCCTATAGGCCTGCGCTCCATTCAGCCTCTATAGGCCTGCGCTCCATTCAGCCCCTATAGGCCTGCGCTCCATTCAGCCCCTATAGGCCTGCGCTCCATTCAGCCCCTATAGGCCTGCGCTCCATTCAGCCCCTATAGGCCTGCGCTCCATTCATCCTCTATAGGCCTGCGCTCCATTCACCCCCTATAGGCCTGCGCTCCATTCACCCCCTATAGGCCTGCGCTCCATTCACCCCCTATAGGCCTGCGCTCCATTCACCCCCTATAGGCCTGCGCTCCATTCACCCCCTATAGGCCTGCGCTCCATTCACCCCCTATAGGCCTGCGCTCCATTCACCCCCTATAGGCCTGCGCTCCATTCACCCCCTATAGGCCTGCGCTCCATTCACCCCCTATAGGCCTGCGCTCCATTCACCCCCTATAGGCCTGCGCTCCATTCAGCCTCTATAGGCCTGCGCTCCATTCAGCCTCTATAGGCCTGCGCTCCATTCAGCCTCTATAGGCCTGCGCTCCATTCAGCCTCTATAGGCCTGCGCTCCATTCAGCCTCTATAGGCCTGCGCTCCATTCAGCCTCTATAGGCCTGCGCTCCATTCAGCCTCTATAGGCCTGCGCTCCATTCAGCCTCTATAGGCCTGCGCTCCATTCAGCCTCTATAGGCCTGCGCTTCATTCAGCCTCCATAGGCCTGCGCTCCATTCAGCCTCCATAGGCCTGCGCTCCATTCATCCTCCATAGGCCTGCGCTCCATTCATCTTCTATAGGCCTGCGCTCCATTCATCTTCTATAGGCCTGCGCTCCATTCATCCTCTATAGGCCTGCGCTCCATTCATCCTCTATAGGCCTGCGCTCCATTCATCCCCTATAGGCCTGCGCTCCATTCATCCCCTATAGGCCTGCGCTCCATTCAGCCTCTATAGGCCTGCGCTCCATTCAGCCTCTATAGGCCTGCGCTCCATTCATCCTCTATAGGCCTGCGCTCCATTCATCCTCTATAGGCCTGCGCTCCATTCATCCTCTATAGCCCTGCGCTCCATTCATCCTCTATAGGCCTGCGCTCCATTCATCCTCTATAGGCCTGCGCTCCATTCAGCCTCTATAGGCCTGTTCTTCATTCATTGTCTGCAAGCCTGCGTTCCATTGTCTATAGGACTGTTCAGCTACTTCCAGCAGTCTCATAGACAATGAATGGCGTGGAGGCAGAGCTCGGATTTCTGGGCTCCCCCCCCCCAACACAGGATTGTTGGAGGTCCAAGTGCACCGGGTCCCCAGCGATCAGCAAATTCACCCCAATCCTACAGATAGGAGATCATTTGTTTTTCAATATATATCCCTATAATAAATAGTCCTGGGACTTCCTTCTTTCGTCCTCTGCTTGCTGGCAGTGAATGGAATTTTTTTCATTTACATATTAATTGTTATATTTGTGTGGGGTTTGCCTCTGGCTTTAGTGTGTACAATTCGGACCCGGTTGCTCTTTGGCCATGTGCTGTCTGCCAGGAGGAGTTGTAAGGTGCGTCAGGTTGCACGTGCGCCCTGCAGCACAGGCGAAGAAACGGCTCCGATATCATTTTATCAGTTGAATAGAGAGGCAAGGTGAATACACAACTGCTCCATACAACTCCTCCTGGCAGTGACATGTGGAGAAGGAACAATCAGTGGAGAAAAAGAGCACAACTGCTCCATACAAATACAACTCCTCCTGGCAGAAGACATGGCCAAGGAGCAGCCAGTGGAGAAAAGGAGGACAACTGCTCCATACAAATACAACTCCTCCTGGCAGAAGACATGGCCAAGGAGCAACTAGTGGAGAAAAGAAGCCCAACTACTTCATACAAATACAACTCCTCCTGGCAGAAGACATGTGGAGAAGGGGCAACCAGTGGAGAAAAGCAGCACAACTGTTCCATACAAATACAACTCCTCCTGGCAGAATACATGTGGAGAAGGAGCAACCAGTGGAGAAAAGGAGGACAACTGCTCCATACAAATACAACTCCTCCTGGCAGAATACATGTGGAGAAGGGGCAACCAGTGGAGAAAAGGAGGACAACTGCTCCATACAAATACAACTCCTCCTGGCAGAAGACGTATGGGTTTTCAGTGTCTGGATCTAAACAGCATATAAGCAACACAAAATGTATTTGTATGTATCTCCTCTGGATATTCTGTTACAATGTGTCAGTGCAGGAAAAATGTGGTATGGTAACTCACAGAGGATTGTACAGACTGAATATATAGTAATTGTAACAAATCCTCAGCTGTGAGAAGTGTAAGTACCATATATGCAACAACAAATCTCTTTCCTGCCCTGATGTTTTGCCACAATGTGTCAGTGCAGATAATAATACAAGTTGGCAGCTCACAGAGGATTGCATATATTGGCTATAGGGTAATTGTAACAAACCCTCAGCTGTGAGAAGTGTAAGCACCATATATGCAACAACAAATCTCTTCCGTGCCCTGATGTTTTGCTACAATGTGTCAGCGGAGGTACATTGTAGTACGGTTAGCTCACAGAGGATTGCATAGACCGGAGTATGGATATTGTAACAAACCCTCAGCAGTAAGCAGTATCAGGAATTTACAAGATCAGTGTAACCGCCATATGGGAAACAATAAATCTCTCTCCTGCCCTGATGTTTTGCTACAATGTGTCAGCGCAGATAATAATATAAGTTGGCAGCTCACAGAGGATTGCATATATTGGATATAGGGTAATTGTAACAAACCCTCAGCTGTGAGAAGTGTAAGCACCATATATGCAACAACAAATCTCTTCCGTGCCCTGATGTTTTGCTACAATGTGTCAGCGGAGGTACATTGTAGTACGGTTAGCTCACAGAGGATTGCATAGACCGGTGTATGGATATTGTAACAAACCCTCAGCAGTAAGCAGTATCAGGAATTTACAGGATCAGTGTAACCGCCATATGGGCAACAATAAATCTCTCTCCTGCCCTGATGTTTTGCTACAATGTGTCAGCGCAGATAATAATATAAGTTGGCAGCTCACAGAGGATTGCATATATTGGATATAGGGTAATTGTAACAAACCCTCAGCTGTGAGAAGTGTAAGCACCATATATGCAACAACAAATCTCTTCCGTACCCTGATGTTTTGCTACAATGTGTCAGCGCAGGTACATTGTAGTACAGTTACCTCACAGAAGATTGCATAGATCGGTATATGGATATTGTAGCAAACCCTCAGCAGTAAGAAGTTTTAGGATTTTTCAGGATCAGTGTAAGCGCCATATGGGCAACAATAAATCTCTATCCTGCCCTGATGTTTTGCTACAATGTGTCAATGCAGGTGCATTGCAGTACGGTTAGCTCACAGAGGATTGCATAGACTGGTGTATGGATATTGTAACAAACCCTCAGCAGTGAGAAGTGTCAGGAATTTACAGGATCAGTGTAAGTGCCATATGGGCAACAATAAATCTCTTTCCTGCCCTGATGTTTTGCTACAATGTGTCAGTGCAGGTGCATTGTAGTACGGTTAGCTCACAGAGGATTGTATAGACTGGTGTATGGATATTGTAACAAACCCTCAGCAGTAAGAAGAATCAGGAATTTACAGGATCAGTGTAACCGCCATATGGGCAACAATAAATCTCTATCCTGCCCTGATGTTTTGCTACAATGTGTCAATGCAGGTGCATTGCAGTACGGTTAGCTCACAGAGGATTGCATAGACTGGTGTATGGATATTGTAACAAACCCTCAGCAGTGAGAAGTGTCAGGAATTTACAGGATCAGTGTAAGCGCCATATGGGCAACAATAAATCTCTTTCCTGCCCTGATGTTTTGCTACAATGTGTCAGTGCAGGTGCATTGTAGTACGGTTAGCTCACAGAGGATTGTATAGACTGGTGTATGGATATTGTAACAAACCCTCAGCAGTAAGAAGAATCAGGAATTTACAGGATCAGTGTAACCGCCATATGGGCAACAATAAATCTCTATCCTGCCCTGATGTTTTGCTACAATGTGTCAGTGCAGGTGCATTGCAGTACGGTTAGCTCACAGAGGATTGTATAGACTGGTGTATGGATATTGTAACAAACCCTCAGCAGTAAGAAGTATCAGGAATTTACAGGATCAGTGTAACCGCCATATGGGCAACAATAAATCTCTCTCCTGCCCTGATGTTTTGCTACAATGTGTCAGTGCAGGTGAAAAACAAATCTGTGAGTGAGCGGTTACCTTCCGCCCTCCGCTTCCTGGTCGGTTCCCGGTGTGTCCCCCCCGTCCCCGGTGCCCCCCAGGTGACTCCGCTCAGGTCTGGGGAAGGTGCTGGGGGCTCCTGTGTCCGGGATTCCTGTGAGCTGTGAAGGCGGGGCGCTCACAGGCAAAAAAAAAAAAACACTTAAAAATCCAAGGTGAAAATAAAAGCCACCCCTCCCTCGCCGCATTCCTCCCCTCCCCGCAGGATGACTGACACAATGTGGATTCATAGGAACAAAGGCAAAAAAATGCTTTATTTGTGACTTTTCCCGGCTCCCGTGGACGCGCACGTGGCGGCCGGCCAAGGGACTTTCCACAGTTCAAGGCACGTTTCCCTTACTAATCAGAAATAGCCAAACAAAATGGCAGCACAACCAGCAGCGATCTGTGGAAAAGGCTGGAAGCAAGTGTTCCATTTCCCTGCAGCGCCACCACAGGAGAGAGGAAGTATTACACAGCGTCCATTCACGTCAATGGGATGTTTGTGTAATGGAGGACAGGACGGGTCCTCCGGGGCCAGGGACGCCCTTTATAGGTGCTCTCCACTCTGACAGATGAGGGTCCTCAACAGAGACCCCCGATAATAATCCACCTGCATCTCAATAAATTAGAATATCATCCAAAAGTGAATTTATTTCAGTAATCTAATATATAATGCTCAGTGTATGTATGTGTATGTGTTCCAGAAATCCGCACCATCGCATGTGCAATCATGAAATTTTGCACAGACGCCTAATGTGACTCAGGGAACGTCATAGACTATGTTTTGACGGGGAAAATTTAACCCCGCACTTTACAGTTACTCTCCAAACAACCTGCCTCCATTAAAGTCAATGGAGTTGGAAGCCACAGGTTATTAATAGCAGCTCTGATTGGTTGCTATAGGAACAAAGGACATTCATAGTATAAGAAGCTTATGTGTGAGGTAATATGATATCAGTGGGGACGGACAGAGAGAGACAGAGACAGACAAAGAGACAGAGACAGACAAAGAGACAGAGGCAGACATACAAAAACAGCAAAAGGGAAAGAGACAGAGAGAAATAGAGAAACAGACAGAGATAGAGACAGACGGGGAAAGAGACAGACCTGGAAAGAGACAGACCTGGAAAGAGACAGACCTGGAAAGAGACAGACCTGGAAAGAGACAGACAAGGAAAGAGACAGACAGAGAGACAGGGATAGACAGACAGAAAGAGACGGAGAAAGAGACAGCTGGGGAAAGAGATAGACCTGGAAAGAGACAGACAAGGAAAGAGACACAGAGATAGAGACAGAGATAGACAGACAGGGAAAGAGACAGGCAGCAAAAGAGACAGACAGAGAGACAGACAAAGACAGACGAGGAAAGAGACAGACAGAGCGACAGGGAAAGAGACAAACGGGGAAAGAGACAGACGAAGAAAGAGACAGACAGAGACTGGGAGAGAGATAGAGGCAGTTACTATCCCGGGCAACGACAGGTACTACAGCTAGTTCAATATAAAAAGTGAAACGGATATATTATATAGAGTCATTACACACAGAGGGATCTATTCCTATATATTATGGAGTAATTACACACAGAAGGATCTATTCCCATATATTATATAGAGTCATTACACGCAAATGGATCTATTCTTATATATTATATAGAGTCATTGCACACAGAGGAATCTATTCCTATATATTATATTGTCACGCTCCCCGGGTCCTTGGCTTCCCTCCCCGGGTCCTCTGCTCCGCTCCCCGGGTCCTCAGCCCCGCTCCCCGGCTCACCTGCCACGCTCGCCGGGTCCTTGGCTCCGGTGCCCGTCCTTCCCAGGCCCCCTGGTCTCCGATCGCGGCGCCCGACGGCTTCCCAGGCCCTGGCCGGCTCCCCTGCGTCCTCTTCTCAGCCTCCTTCCCTGGCTTCTGGCACCCGGGCTGCGCGCATGCGCATTAGGGCGCGCGCGCGGTCACTGACCCTTTCTTAAAGGGCCAGCGTCCATTAACAGGAAATGAGGCTAAACAGGTACAGGGTATAAAGGGGTGTATTGTCCAAGAGGGCGGGGCCTGATCTTCGTGTTTTCCAAGCTAGGAGTCAGGTCTCCTTGTGTCTTCGTGCCATACTCACGTATCTCTCTTCTAGAGCTGATCCTGCCTCGCCATCCGGTCCTGCTGAATCCCGAACCCCGCACGCTGTCCGTCTGCCATCTGACAGTCCGTACCATCTCGGATCCCTGCGGTGACCCGTCATCTTGCTCCAAAGGTTCCGGACCCCGCCTGACATCACCTCGGCTTCCGAACCTGAGCTACGTCACCCGGACTACCATCTGTGACTCCGTGGTCCCAGGGACTTCTTCGTTACACTCACTGGCACGGACTGTTCTACTGCCCGTGGTGCTTCAGCTACCGGACTCCTTACCACCATCTTAGAGTTCGGCCCAGTGGATCCACCTCCTGGGTCTGCCCGACCGCCTGGCCCTGACAGTAAGATCAGGCCATGGATCCCGCTGCAGCACTAGCAGCCTTGCAAGAGGAACTCCAACGCCAGCGTGAAGTCCAGACCCGCATGCTGAACTTTATGACTTCCGTGGACACCCGCCTGACCACGCTACAAGCGGCAGTCACGTCTTCGACATCCCAAGCCGCCACTAGTCAAGCCACGTCCCCCGCTCCCGTGGCTGCTTCTTCGGATGCTTCCAGACTGCGTTTGGCCTCACCACCCCGGTACGCCGGAGATCCCAAGTCCTGCAGGGGGTTTATAAACCAATGCTCCCTCCATTTTACGCAGCTGCCACATCTGTTTGCCTCCGACCAAGCCAAGGTCGCCTTCATCATGTCTCACCTGGAGGGCGAGGCACTGGCGTGGATGAACCCGTTGTGGGAGAAGGAGGACCCTATGACCAAGGATCTTCAAGAGTTCCTGCAGGCCTTTCGCAGCACCTTTGACGAGCCGGGACGCGCCTCTGCGTCTGCTTCATCCCTCCTCCGCTTACGTCAAGGAACACTGACGGTGGGCCAATACGCCATCCGTTTCCGCACTTTGGCTTCAGAACTCGGGTGGAATAATGAGGCCCTAACAGCCGCCTTCTGGGAAGGACTCTCGAGTCGCATCAAAGATGAGTTGGCGGGTCGTGACGTGCCCTCCACCCTAGATGCCCTGATTGCCCTAACAACTCGAGTGGACATTCGTTTTCAGGAGCGCTCCAAAGAGCTGTCTCGTGAGAGACGTCCGGTACGGCATTCCTCTCCTCCACAGAAGCCCTCCGTATCTCAGTCATCAACAGCTGGGATTCCCGTCCACGAGCCCATGCAGATCGACCGAGTACGACAGTCTGAACAACGTCGAGCAGAGCGGCTCGCCAAGGGTCTCTGCTTTTACTGCGGAGAGGACACACACCTCCTACGCTCCTGTCCGGAAAGGCCGGGAAACTCCAAAGCCTAGGGTTGGTAGGAGAGGCCACCCTAGGTGCTGGGACTCTCTCAGACCCGGTTATGTGGACTGTGCAAGTGTCAACGGGAGAGACGCGCTTCACGGCTGAGGCATACCTCGACTCTGGAGCAGCAGGCAATTTCATCCAGCAGGCCACGGTGGACAAGTACCAGCTGCCTGTTACTCCACTCGAGAAGCCCCTAGTGATTGCCTCTGTGGATGGGAGACCCCTCTCTGATACCATCTCCTGGGTCACCAGTCCGGTCGAACTGCGTATCGGTGCCCTGCACACCGAGAACATCGCTCTCTACGTCCTTCCACACATGTCCCATCAAATCCTGCTGGGACTTCCCTGGTTGCGGACACACGAACCATCAGTCAGCTGGGGTACTGGCGAAATCACCCGATGGGGTCCTGCTTGTCATGAGAAGTGTCTGAAGTCCATACAACCCATCCGACGACCTCCGGTTCCAGAGAACCTACCGGAACTGCCTTCGGCCTATTGGTCCTTCGCAGACGTTTTTGACAAGAAGGAGTCTGAGGTACTTCCGCCACACCGTCCCTACGATTGTGCCATCGACCTGCTCCCAGGAACTACACCGCCTCGAGGACGGATATATCCGTTGTCTCCAGCCGAAACCAGGGCCATGTCTACCTACATCACAGAGAGCCTGGCAAGGGGATTCATCCGGAGATCCTCCTCTCCTGCGGGAGCAGGCTTCTTCTTCGTTAAGAAGAAAGAGGGTGACCTACGCCCATGCATCGACTACCGGGGTCTGAATCAGATCACCGTAAAAAACAAGTACCCTCTGCCGCTCATCCCCGAATTGTTCGACCGGCTCAGAGGAGCCCGTGTGTTCACCAAGCTGGATCTTCGGGGTGCCTACAACCTAGTTCGTATCCGCTCTGGGGACGAATGGAAGACCGCGTTTAATACTCGCGATGGGCATTATGAATACTGCGTGATGCCCTTCGGCCTGTGTAACGCACCAGCAGTCTTCCAAGAATTGGTGAACGACATATTCCGGGACCTCCTCTACATCTGTGTAGTAGTTTAACTGGATGACATCCTTATCTTCTCTCCGGACCTCCAGACCCACAGAGAGAACGTACAGCTGGTTCTACAAAGACTGAGAGAGAATCGTCTCTACGCCAAATACGAGAAGTGTGTCTTTGAGCAGTCTTCTCTCCCTTTCCTGGGATACATCATCTTGGGCACTGGACTGCAGATGGATCCAAAGAAGGTCTCCTCCATACTCAACTGGCCTCCCCCTTCTGGACTGAAGGCAATCCAACGGTTCCTGGGATTCGCCAACTACTACCGCCAGTTTATCCCTCACTTCTCTGCCCTGACTGCTCCTCTCTCCGCTTTGACCAAAAAGGAGGCTAATCCAAAGGACTGGTCACCTGCGGCCGACGCCGCGTTTTGCTCTCTGAAGCGAGCATTTGCCTCCGCTCCTGTACTCCACCGTCCGGAGTTAAACCGCCAGTTCACCTTGGAGGTGGATGCCTCCTCCTCGGGAGCCGGAGCAGTGCTCATGCAGAAGTCCTCCTCCGGCAAGATGGTGACGTGCGGTTTCTTCTCCAAGAGCTTCTCAGCGCCTGAACGTAATTACACCATCGGTGACCGAGAACTATTGGCGGTCAAACTGGCTCTGGAGGAGTGGCGCTACCTCCTGGAAGGAGCAGTGTACCCCGTGATTATCTACACGGACCACAAGAACCTGGAATACCTGCGGTCCGCTCAGCGACTGAACCCACGGCAAGCCAGGTGGTCCCTATTCTTTGCCAGGTTTGACTTCCAGCTCCATTTCCGACCCGCGGACAAGAATGTACGCGCTGATGCCTTGTCTAGGTCTTTCATGCCCATGGAGCAGGAGGAAGAGACTACCCAACCCATCATCTCTCCTAGCAAGATCATTCCGGTGGCCCCTGTCACCCTGGCCCAGATACCGCCCGGAAAGACCTATGTCTCTGAGACTGACAGGCAAAAAGTGTTACACTGGGGTCATGCCTCAAAAACAGCCGGTCATGCAGGCCAGAAGAGAACATGGGGTGCGATTGTACGCCATTACTGGTGGCCATCCCTTCGCACGGACGTCGCTGCTTTTGTCTCTGCCTGCTCCTCTTGTGCCAGGAACAAGACGCCCAAACACCTGCCCTATGGCCGTCTTCTGCCTCTGCCTATACCCTCAGTTCCGTGGCAACACATAGCGATGGATTTTATTACGGACTTGCCATTATCCTCTGGACACACAGTCATATGGGTCGTGGTGGACCGGTTCTCCAAAATGGCTCACTTCATCCCCATGGCTGGACTGCCCTCTGCTCAGGAACTCGCGGAAGCCTATATACATCACATCTTCCGCTTGCATGGCTTTCCATCCCACATCGTGTCCGACAGAGGAACTCAGTTCACCTCCCGCTTCTGGAGGGCGCTCTGCAAACATCTGGGAGTAACTCTGGACTTTTCTTCTGCATACCATCCTCAGTCTAATGGCCAAGTGGAGAGGGTCAATCAAATCTTGACATCCTTCTTACGTCACTATGTCAACGCCCATCACGACGACTGGTCCACGCTTCTGCCTTGGGCTGAATTCTCACATAACCACCACATCAGTGAGTCGTCCTCCAAGTCTCCCTTCCATGTCGTTTACGGACTTCAGCCCTCCGTCCCATTGCCTATATCCCCTTCTTCGGATGTCCCTGCGGCTGATACTGTAGCCCGTGACTTCGCTACCATTTGGGACTCTGTCAAGGCGTCCCTTGGACGCGCTTCCCAGCGGATGAAGAAACACGCTGACAAGAGGCGTCTGGACCCTCCGTGTTTCTCTCCTGGTGACCTGGTCTGGCTTGCTTCCCAGTACATCCGATTGAAGATACCTTCCTACAAGCTGGGTCCTCGCTACATCGGGCCGTTTAAGGTCCTCAGCAAGATCAATGAGGCCTCCTACAAGCTACAGCTCCCGGCCACGATGAGGATACCCAACTCATTCCACGTCTCCCTGCTCAAGCCGGTTGTCCTTGGTCCCTTCTCCGCTGCTGCCAGTCCGGCTCCTCCACCTATTGCCGATGACGACGTCTATGCGGTAAGGGATATCGTGGCCATGAAGACCGTACGAGGTCGACAGTTCTTCCTGGTGGACTGGGAGGGGTATGGTCCTGAGGATAGGTCCTGGGAGCCCAGGGAGAACGTGGGCACTCCTCTGATCCGTGCCTTCATGTCCCGGTTGCGGGGAGGGGGGCGTGGGGGGGGGGTACTGTCACGCTCCCCGGGTCCTTGGCTTCCCTCCCCGGGTCCTCTGCTCCGCTCCCCGGGTCCTCAGCCCCGCTCCCCGGCTCACCTGCCACGCTCCCCGGGTCCTTGGCTCCGGTGCCCGTCCTTCCCAGGCCCCCTGGTCTCCGATCGCGGCGCCCGACGGCTTCCCAGGCCCTGGCCGGCTCCCCTGCGTCCTCTTCTCAGCCTCCTTCCCTGGCTTCTGGCACCCGGGCTGCGCGCATGCGCATTAGGGCGCGCGCGCGGTCACTGACCCTTTCTTAAAGGGCCAGCGTCCATTAACAGGAAATGAGGCTAAACAGGTACAGGGTATAAAGGGGTGTATTGTCCAAGAGGGCGGGGCCTGATCTTCGTGTTTTCCAAGCTAGGAGTCAGGTCTCCTTGTGTCTTCGTGCCATACTCACGTATCTCTCTTCTAGAGCTGATCCTGCCTCGCCATCCGGTCCTGCTGAATCCCGAACCCCGCACGCTGTCCGTCTGCCATCTGACAGTCCATACCATCTCGGATCCCTGCGGTGACCCGTCATCTCGCTCCAAAGGTTCCGGACCCCGCCTGACATCACCTCGGCTTCCGAACCTGAGCTACGTCACCCGGACTACCATCTGTGACTCCGTGGTCCCAGGGACTTCTTCGTTACACTCACTGGCACGGACTGTTCTACTGCCCGTGGTGCTTCAGCTACCGGACTCCTTACCACCATCTTAGAGTTCGGCCCAGTGGATCCACCTCCTGGGTCTGCCCGACCGCCTGGCCCTGACATATATAGAGTCATTACACACAGAGGAATCTATTTCTATATATTATATAGGCATTACACACAGAGGGATCTATTCCTATATATTATATAGAGTCATTACACACAGAGGGATCTATTCCTATATAATATATAGAGTAATTACACATAGAGGGATCTATTCCTATATATTATATAGAGTCATTACACACAGAGGGATCTAATCCTATATATTATATAGTCATTACACACAGAGGGATCTATTCCTATATATTATATAGAGTCATTACACACAGAGGGATCTATTCCTATATATTATATAGATTCATTACAGACAGAGGGATCTATTCCTATATATTATATAGAGTCATTACACACAGAGGGATCTATTCCTATATATTATATAGAGTCATTACACACAGAGGGATCTATTCCTATATATTATATAGAGTCATTACACACAGAGGGATCTATTCCTATATATTATATAGTCATTACACACAGAGGGATCTATTCCTATATATTATATAGATTCATTACAGACAGAGGGATCTATTCCTATATATTATATAGAGTCATTACACACAGAGGGATCTATTCCTATATATTATATAGATTCATTACAGACAGAGGGATCTATTCCTATATATTATATAGAGACATATACTGTAGTCATATATTTAGGACTGATGTCCAGGAGGAAAAAGAACCTTCTCTGGTCAATTGATGGTGACATCCATCTGTGATGAGTAATTCTTGGTCACATTATACCAGAAATAGCGGCAAACCCTCGTGCTCCGGTGATGTCGGCCCGAGCCGGGTCCAGATCAGCTTTGATGTCTAAATATATTAAAGTGTAAAGTTCCCTCAAACTACCTGTCCCCGTCCTCAATTTCAGAGATCAAAGCCTCAACACCCAACTAAGAGCGATGACATCACCAAGGAAAGACGTAACGGCTCCACCGCCCGCGGGGAACATGAAGCCGAAATAATGATCCATTTACACAAATTACGACTGCGTAAGTAACGAAAAGCCGAAAATTCAGGAAATCCAAGACTTATAGAAGTGGTCATCACAAAAGTATGACAATTACTTATAGTAACGATCAGGCTCATAGAAATGCAAGGACCTCAGTGAAACAAAAATTAAAAGAAAAAAAAAAAATATTAAAAAATAAAAATAAAAAAAAAAATATAAATATATATAAAATAAAACACTGTAAAAGGAAAATACAGTAAATCTATAAAAGAAAATAAATATAAAAAAGAAAATAAGAATATTAAAGAAAACAAAAATATAAAAGAAAATAAGTGTATAAAAAATAAAAATATAAAAGAATAATAAATATAGAAAAGAAAAGAAAACTATAAAAGAAAACATATATATAAAACAAAATACCATAAATATAAAGAAACTATAAAAGAAAATAAAAGTATAAAAGAAAATAAAAATATACAAGAAAATAAAACTATAAAAGAATAAAAATGAAAATAAAAATATAAAAGAAAATATATAAAAGAATAGAAATATAAAAGAAAATAAAAATATAAAAGGAAAATAAAAATATGAAAGAAAATAAAAATATACCCGAAAATAAATATATAACAGGAAATTAAAATATACCAGAATATAAATATATAAAAGAAAATAAATATATAAAAGAATAAAAATATAAAATTAAAATAATATAAGAAAATAAATGTATAAAAGAAAATAAAAATATACCAGATAATAAATATATATAAAAAGAAATAAAACTATATATAAAAAAATAAATATATAAAATAAAAATATACCAAAAAATAATATATAAAATAAAATAAAAATATAAAAGGAAAATAAATATATAAAAGAAAATAAAAATATAAAAAGAAAATAAATATATAAAAGAATAAAAATATAAAAAATAAAAATATAAAAGGAAAATAAATATATAAAATAATAAAAATATAAAAGAAAATAAAACTATAAAAGAAAACATATATAAAACAAAATACCATAAATATAAAAAAAACTATAAAAGAAAATAAAAGTATAAAAGAAAAGAAAAATATACAAGAAAATATATAAAAGAATAGAAATATAAAAGAAAATAAAAATATAAAAGGAAAATAAAAATATGAAAGAAAATAAAAATATATCAGAAAATAAATATATAACAGGAAATAAAAATATACCAAAAAATTAATATATAAAAGAAAATAAATATATAAAAGAATAAAAATATAAAAGAAAATAAAAATATAAAATAAATATATAAAATAATCAAAATATAACAGAAAATAAAAATATAAAATGAAAATAATATAAGAAAATAAATATATAAAAGAAAATAAAAATATACCAGATAATAAATATATAAAAGGAAATAAAAATATAAAAGAAAATAAAAATATAAAATAAAAATAATATAAGAAAATAAATATATAAAATAAAAATATAAAAGGAAAATAAATCTATAAAAGAATAAAAATATAAAAAAATAAAACTATAAAAGTAAAATAAAAATATAAAATAATAAAAATATAAAAGAAAATGCAAATATAAAAGGAAAATAAATATATAAGAGAAAATAAAAATATACAAGAAAATAAATAAATATATAAAATGAAATAAAATATAAAAGAAAATAAATATATAAAAGGAAATAAAAATATAAAAGAAAATAAAAATGCCTTTTATCCTTTTTTATGCAAAAATAAAAACATAACAAAAAAACACATAATTGGAAATCGCAACCTCCATAATTATACAACTGATACACCATAAATTATTATTTACAAAATAATTAACAAAAAAATAAAAATGTATTTATTCTGTAAAATTAACACTATAAAAAGAATAAAAATTGCTGAGCAGTTTAAGAAAATGAAATGGTAAAAAGTCAAAACATTCTATAAAAAAAAATATAAAAATTTAAATTAAATAGCATAATAAAAAAAAGACCTGACACAGTTCTACCCCTCTAAATATAGCGACACAAAAGCCCAAATGTTCATTATTTTTGTCTTTAACATTTTTTGCACCCTTTTATAGAGTAAAAAGTCCGCTAAGGTTGTGTTGCAAAAAATTCAAGCAAAGGTAAAAAATTTGGGGAGAAAACAGAAGTTAATTTGTGCAAAAATATTATTAAAAGTGATAAATCGTCAGCAAATAAAATACTTCTACATTTTCGAACATAAAAAATTAAATACATAAAACAGACATAAAAAAGAAATGATAAATTAAAAAAAGGCTAAAAATAAGAAAACGCAGACAATAAAGGTGCAAAAGCAAAAATGAATGAGGCCCTTTATGTTTAACCAAAATGCAACTATTAAAAATAGAAAACCTCCTCGTCAAAATAATGAGTTGTTTTTTTGTCTCTTGCGCTGGAGGACCTGACGAGTCCACACATTACACATCCAGCACATTGATTTCAATGAGAGACATGTAATACCTCATCTCTCCACTGGGGTCGCTGCAGGGATATTGTACACTTATTACTGTTGATCGGTCCGATCTTATTATTTAAAGGGGAATTACTTTTTTTTTTTTTTACAAAAAAACAAAGTCTGATAATGTAGAAAGTCCGATGATCCGGCAGACATCATTTCTAGGTGTGGTTTGCTCATATTTCACATTTTCACAAGAGAACAAAGAGCCTGGCGGTGTCCGAGCAATCGCCCGGGCGTCTGTGTGAGGACGTCAGTCACTTTCTATGGTTAAATATTAATTTGAGCAAACATTTCAGGTCAGTGAGTCACCGGCGAAACAACGGGAGTGAGTGCGGCGTGTGCTACATGGTGGGTGTAATACCGGGCCGGGTATGGCCGCCGGCACACTTGAGTTTTGCTCCGTCTCCTCGGTTTTCTCTGATAAGGGTCATTGGACTGGAGGGGCTGCAGATGTCCGGCTCACCGTGATTGTCAACACATCCATAGTCTGCTATATGTGTACGGATAGGAGACTACAATGCTGAGCCGGACATCACCAAGCACAATGCTGAGCCATACATCACCAAGCACAATGCCGAGCCGTACATCACCAAGCACAATGCTGAGCCATACATCACCAAGCACAATGCCGAGCTGTACATCACCAAGCACAATGCTGAGCCGTACATCACCAAGCACAATGCTGAACCGTACATCACCAAGCACAATGCTGAGCCATACATCACCAAGCACAATGCCGAGCCGTACATCACCAAGCACAATGCTGAGCCATACATCACCAAGCACAATGCTGAGCCATACATCACCAAGCACAATGCTGAGCCATACATCACCAAGCACAATGCTGAGCCATACATCACCAAGCACAATGCTGAGCCGGACATCACCAAGCACAATGCTGAGCCATACATCACCAAGCACAATGCTGAGCCATACATCACCAAGCACAATGCCGAGCCGTACATCACCAAGCACAATGCTGAGCCATACATCACCAAGCACAATGCTGAGCCATACATCACCAAGCACAATGCCGAGCCATACATCACCAAGCACAATGCTGAGCCGTACATCACCAAGCACAATGCTGAGCCGTACATCACCAAGCACAATGCTGAGCCGTACATCACCAAGCACAATGCTGAGCCGTACATCACCAAGCACAATGCTGAGCCGTACATCACCAAGCACAATGCTGAGCCATACATCACCAAGCACAATGCCGAGCCATACATCACCAAGCACAATGCTGAGCCGTACATCACCAAGCACAATGCTGAGCCATACATCACCAAGCACAATGCCGAGCCGTACATCACCAAGCACAATGCCGAGCCATACATCACCAAGCACAATGCTGAGCCATACATCACCAAGCACAATGCTGAGCCATACATCACCAAGCACAATGCTGAGCCATACATCACCAAGCACAATGCTGAGCCATACATCACCAAGCACAATGCTGAGCCGGACATCACCAAGCACAATGCTGAGCCATACATCACCAAGCACAATGCTGAGCCATACATCACCAAGCACAATGCCGAGCCGTACATCACCAAGCACAATGCTGAGCCATACATCACCAAGCACAATGCTGAGCCATACATCACCAAGCACAATGCCGAGCCATACATCACCAAGCACAATGCTGAGCCGTACATCACCAAGCACAATGCCGAGCCGTACATCACCAAGCACAATGCTGAGCCGGACATCACCAAGCACAATGCTGAGCCGGACATCACCAAGCACAATGCCGAGCTGTACATCACCAAGCACAATGCTGAGCCATACATCACCAAGCACAATGCCGAGCCATACATCACCAAGCACAATGCTGAGCCGTACATCACCAAGCACAATACTGAGCCATACATCACCAAGCACAATGCCGAGCCGTACATCACCAAGCACAATGCTGAGCCGTACATCACCAAGCACAATGCCGAGCCATACATCACCAAGCACAATGCTGAGCCGTACATCACCAAGCACAATACTGAGCCGTACATCACCAAGCACAATGCCGAGCCATACATCACCAAGCACAATGCCGAGCCGTACATCACCAAGCACAATGCTGAGCCGTACATCACCAAGCACAATGCCAAGCCGTACATCACCAAGCACAATGCTGAGCCGTACATCACCAAGCACAATACTGAGCCAGACATCACCAAGCACAATGCCGAGCCGTACATCACCAAGCACAATGCCGAGCCCTACATCACCAAGCACAATGCCGAGCCATACATCACCAAGCACAATGCTGAGCTGTACATCACCAAGCACAATGCCGAGCCATACATCACCAAGCACAATGCTGAGCTGTACATCACCAAGCACAATGCCGAGCCATACATCACCAAGCACAATGCCGAGCCGTACATTACCAAGCACAATGCCGAGCCATACATCACCAAGCACAATGCCGAGCCGTACATTACCAAGCACAATGCCGAGCCATACATCACCAAGCACAATGCTGAGCCGTACATCACCAAGCACAATGCCGAGCCGTACATCACCAAGCACAATGCCGAGCCGTACATCACCAAACACAATGCTGAGCTGTACATCACCAAGCACAATGCCGAGCCGTACATCACCAAACACAATTCTGAGCCGTACATCACCAAGCACAATGCCGAGGCGTACATCACCAAGCACAATGCCGAGCCGTACATCACCAAGCACAATGCCGAGCCGTACATCACCAAGCACAATGCCGAGCCGTACATCACCAAACACAATGCTGAGCCGTACATCACCAAGCACAATGCCGAGCCGTACATCACCAAGCACAATGCCGAGCTGTACATCACCAAGCACAATGCCGAGCCATACATCACCAAGCACAATGCTGAGCCGTACATCACCAAGCACAATGCTGAGCCGTACATCACCAAGCACAATGCTGAGCCGTACATCACCAAGCACAATGCTAAGCCGTACATCACCAAGTACAATGCCGAGCCGTACATCACCAAACACAATGCTGAGCCGTACGTCACCAAGCACAATGCTGAGCCATACATCACCAAGCACAATGCTGAGCCGTACATCACCAAGCACAATGCTGAGCCGTACATCACCAAGCACAATGCTGAGCCGTACATCACCAAGCACAATGCCGAGCCGTACATCACCAAGCACAATGCTGAGCCGTACATCACCAAGCACAATGCTGAGCCGTACATCACCAAGCACAATGCCATGCCATACATCACCAAGCACAATGCCGAGCCATACATCACCAAGCACAATGCTGAGCCGTACATCACCAAGCACAATGCTGAGCCGTACCTCACCAAACACAATGCTGAGCCATACATCACCAAGCACAATGCTGAGCCGTACATCACCAAGCACAATGCCGAGCCATACATCACCAAGCACAATGCCAAGCCATACATCACCAAGCACAATGCCGAGCCATACATCACCAAGCACAATGCTGAGCCGTACATCACCAAGCACAATGCCGAGCCGTACATCACCAAGCACAATGCTGAGCCATACATCACCAAGCACAATGCTGAGCCATACATCACCAAGCACAATGCCGAGCCATACATCACCAAGCACAATGCCGAGCCGTACATCACCAAGCACAATGCTGAGCCATACATCACCAAGCACAATGCCGAGCCGTACATCACCAAGCACAATGCTGAGCTATACATCACCAAGCACAATGCCGAGCCGTACATCACCAAGCACAATGCTGAGCCATACATCACCAAGCACAATGCCGAGCCATACATCACCAAGCACAATGCTGAGCTGTACATCACCAAGCACAATGCCGAGCCGTACATCACCAAGCACAATGCCGAGCCGTACATCACCAAGCACAATGCCGAGCCATACATCACCAAGCACAATGCCGAGCCGTAGATCACCAAACACAATGCCGAGCCATACATCACCAAGCACAATGCCGAGCCGTACATCACCAAGCACAATGCCGAGCCGTACATCACCAAGCACAATGCTGAGCCATACATCACCAAGCACAATGCTGAGCCGTACATCACCAAGCACAATGCTGAGCCATACATCACCAAGCACAATGCCGAGCCGTACATCATCAAGCACATCACCAAAATTCCCAAAATCTAGTAACGAGCGGGGGCCGTTATATCTGCAGTGGAGCAGACGCCATGTTAATGTGTATGGATGTAGCATGGGAGGTAGGAGAAGCTCCTGGAGGAGGGATGTGGAGGGGGCACATACTTTTACACATTAGTGTGTGCTCTATATTCTGGAGCAGACACCCTTCGATGTATAGCTTTGATTTCTGATCATTCTGAAGATTAGCGCTTCCCCTAATTATTCCGGCCCTGGTGTTGGACGCTCGGTGTCGGCCATTAGCGGAGTCGGTGTGTGGAGGTGTCTGACCCGTCTCCATGCCTCGTGTATAATCAGATATCATCCTCCGGCACACAGAGGCTCGCGCTCCCCCGCTGACATCACACTCGCCCCCGCCGGTGGACGCGCACTTCATGGCGATATCGTGCTCCCGGCTTTTTGCAATCGTAGAGAAAGCTTTGTCCGAAAAAATCCCTCCGAGGATTAAGCTCTGACGGTTCTGCTGATTTGTCAGTTCTGGCGATTCAGACGACTAAATAACAGACACTAAAGTGCAAAAATTCTCAACTCTCGTCCAATATACAGCAATCCATCTCCAGACAGTGCCTGGCCCACCGCTTCTCCGACTTCTTTTGCACATTTGTTTTTTTATTTCTGGCAAAGTTTTTAATTCCATATCAAAAACTATATTCAAAATAAAAATGAGAAATCTTTTAATTTAGGGCTTTTTAAACTTACACTTCCCGTTGTTTCAGGAAAAGTTTTCAGCAGTCTCATTATCATCAGAGGCAGGATTACAATGGCAAGTAACACCTTTATGGACACAAACATTAGCGGCAATGAAGCATGTATTGAAGCATCTAATGAGCGTGTGCAAAGTCCATTGTGAAGGGAAGGGGAGCTGTGCCATTGCTTATTGTGATTGGTGGATCCTGTGTTATCTACTGTATACAAAGGTGATATCACTCATTGTACAGGAGGAGGTGAGCTGTGATATCACCTATTGTGATTGGTGGATCCTATGTTATCTACTGTATATAGAGCTGTTATTAATCATTGTACAGGAGGGGGAGGTGAGCTGTGATATCACCTATTGTGATTGGTGGATCCTGTGTTATCTACTGTATATAGAGCTGTTATTAATCATTGTACAGGAGGAGGAGGTGAGCTGTGATATCACCTATTGTGATTGGTGGATCCTGTGTAATCTACTGTATATAGAGCTGTTATTAATCATTGTACAGGAGGGGGAGGTGAGCTGTAACATGACCTATTGTGAATGCTGAAACCTGTGTTATCTACTGTATATAGAAGCCTTATCAGTCATTGTACAGAAGGAGGAGGTGAGCTGTGACATGACCTATTGGGAATGGTGGATCCTGTGTTATCTATTGTATATAGAGTGTATGATCTGTCATTGTACAGGAGTAGGTGAGCTGTGATACCATCTATTATGAATGTTGGATTCTGTGTTGTCATTGTACAGGAGGAGGAGGTGAGCCTTGATACCATTCTGTGTTATCTACTGTATAAAGAGATGTTATCAGTCATTGTATAGGAGGAGGTGAGCTGTGACATCACCTATTATGAATGGAGGTGGAGGAGGTGAGCTGTGACATCACTTTTTGTGAAAGGTGGATCCTGTGTTATCTATTGTATCTATAACAGGGGCGGACATGTCATTGGTCCAACCAGGGACCAAGAGGTACCGACCAGATTCCCACCTCCAAAGCAGGTGGAATTATGCATTATGATGAGTTATTGGACTAGAAATAGCCCTTATATTATTCTTGCATAGTGGTCATCTTCTGTCTGTGTCCACTAGTGGTATATAAGAGGTGTTATCAGTCATTGTACAGGAGGAGGAGGAGGTGAGCTGTGACATCACCTTTTGTGTAGGGTGGATCCTGTGCAATCTATCAAATATTGAGGTGTTAGGAGGAGGAGGTGATCTATGATATCACCTATTGTGAATGGTGGATCCTGAGTTATCAACTGTGTATAGAGGTGTTACCTGTTATTGTAATCCTACCTCTGATGTCACAGCCAACCTTCTTTCACAATGACCTCTGCACATGCTTATTAGATACATCAATACAATAGTTAGGGTCAGAATCTGGTTATTTGTGGCTAATGTACATGTGCATTTTTAAAAAAAAATAAATAAATAAAAAATGGAAATTAATGTCTAAACCTGCCACAGTGAAGAATGCAAGATTTCTATTTTTTATTTTTTGAAGAAAAAAAAAGAAAAAATTCTGATATCGAAAAATAAACCATTGTAAAAACAAATAAAGAAAAAAAAATCACAAAACAATAACATAAAAATGTGACTCAATCGGCTGTGACACATTCCCTTTAATTAAAGGAGCCGTCTCTGGCGGAATGTGAGGGCTGCGCTCTGTGGCGCCTCCTTTCTGTAAGTTGAAGAACTGGGGCGTGTGTTGGACAAATGGAAGCAGATTTTTCATTGCGTCGACTGACTAAATTATAGTCAGCAATCTACATGTGTATGTGTGATGTCACTGTGAAGGATTGATGACATCACTGGATGTGATATAGCTAAAATGAAGCAAAGCTGCAGTGTAAAGTAAAGGGGAAAAAGTACACTGATGAAGGTTCTAATCCAGTAGACACCAGCAAAGAGAATAATATGGTTCTTTATGTTATTTTATAAACTTTGGTGCCTTTTTTTCCCCAACAGACAGCTGCATTACATACCATCTTCTCCTGCTTGCTGCAGATTAAGTGGGCGGGGATCTGAAACAAGTCAGTGCGGTGCAAGGAGGCAGTCTACTGTATAGCAGATAGAAATTCCTGTGGCCAGTTGTGTCTATGTAACTACATAGAGAGAATTGTATGCCGCTACTATATCGTGTTAGGCTTAGCTGATTATTGGGGATTTATTAACGTGCAACAGAGGTAGGAAAGCCTAGTCTTTTTTCTTCTGTGGCTGGTAAAAGGGATTTACTCCATATTTTCCCTCCTTGTTTTGTGGATCTTGAAGTTTCTACTTCCTATTTTGTGAATCTAATAATGTTTTGTATATCTGGGGGTCTCTACTTCCTGTTTTGAAAATCTTGTAGAGTCCACTTCCTGTTTTGAGTTTGTATTAACTGTTTTGTTTTGCATTCTACTTCCTGTCTTGGGAGTTTCTACTTCCTACTTTGTGACTCTTGGAAATTCTACTTCCTGCTTTGGGAGTTTCTACTTCCTACGTTGTGAATCTTGGAAGTTCTACTTCCTGCTTTGGGAGTTTTTACTTCCTACTGTGTGAATCTTGGAGATTCTACTTCCTGTTTTGGCAGTTTCTACTTCCTACTTTGTGAATCTTGGAAATTCTACTTCCTGTTTTGGCAGTTTCTACTTCCTACTTTGTGAATCTTGGAAATTCTACTACCCACTTTGTGACTCTTGGAGATTCTTCCTATTTTTGGAGTTTCTACATCCTACTTTGTGAATCTTGAAGATTCTACTTCCTGTTTTATGAATATTGAGTTTTCTACTCCGGTAAATCTGGCAGATTCCAATTCTTCTTTTGGAAGTTTTCAATTCTTATTTTATTATTCTGAGAGGTTATACTGGTAGATTTCACTTTCTGTTTTGGGAGTTTTGTGAATCTGGAACTTTTTACTTTATGTTTTGTCAAGTTTCTACTTCCCATTTTGTGAAACTGGGAGATCCTACTTCATGATTTCTAAAAACTTCTTCCTGTTTTGTTTTGATGATTATTAAGTGGGCTTTACACGCAATGACATCGCTAACGAGATGTCGTTGGGGGTCACAGAATTTGCGACACACATCCGGCCTCGTTAACGTCGTTGTGTGTGACACCGCAGGAACGACCGGTAACGATCAAAAATACTCACATTATCGTTGATTGTTGTCCAGTCGTTCCTATCCCGATTATCGTTGCTGCTGCAGGACGCAGGTTGTTCGTCGTTCCTGCGGCAGCACACATCACTACGTGTGACAACGCAGGAACGAGGAACATCACCGTACCTGCGGCCGCCCGCAATGAGGAAGGAAGAAGGTGGGTGGGATGTTCGTCCCGCTCATTTCCGCCCCTCCGCTTCTATTGGGTGGCCGCTTAGTGACGCAGCACAAACCGCCCCCTTAGAAAGGAGGCGGTTCGCCGGACACAGGGACGTCGGTAGGCAGGTAAGTCCGTGTGACGGGTGCTAGCGCTGTTGTGCGCCACAAGCAGCGATTTGCCCGTGACGCACAACCGACAGGGGCGGGTATGCACACTAGCGATATCACTGCGTGCAAAGCCCGCTTAAGAGTTTCCACTTTCAGTTTTGTGAGACTTGGAGTTCCTACTTCCTGTTTTGTTAATCTGGTAATTTCACTTCCTGTTTTATAAATCTTTTAATTTCTACTTCCTGTTTCGGGAATCTCAAGAGTTTCTACTTCCTGTTTTGGGAATCTCAAGAGTTTCTACTTCCTGTTTTGTTAATCTGGTAATTTCACTTCCTGTTTTATAAATCTTTTAATTTCTACTTCCTGTTTCGGGAATCTCAAGAGTTTCTACTTCCTGTTTTGGGAATCTCAAGAGTTTCTACTTCCTGTTTTGTTAATCTGGTAGATTTCACTTCTTGTTTTACGAATCTTGGAATTTCTACTTCCTGTTTTGGGAATCTTGAGTTTCTGCTTCCTCTTTTGTTAATCTGGTAGATTTCACTTCGTGTTTTGGGAATTTCTACTTCCTATTTTGTGAGTCTAGGCGTTCCTACTTTATCATATCCAAAAACTCCTTCGTTTTTTATGAATCTTGGACTTTCTAATTTCTGTTTTATGAATCTAAAGGCCCCGTTACATGCTACGATTTATCTGACGATCTCAGTAGCGACGTGACACGCCCAGATCGTTGTTACGACTACATATAGGCACATAGGTCGTTTTGTAGCGGTCACATGTACCCATCTCACAAACGACGCTAAATCGTTCAGCGATATATTGTTTGACCAAGGCGGTCGTGTGGATGTTGTTCGTCGTTGGCAGGTGTCAAACGTACCAATATGTCTGCTACTTTCCAAACGACGATCAACCATTTTCAACATATTTGCGATCGTTCAGAGTCACTCGTAGGTGTCACACGCAACGACGTCGCTAACAATGCCGGATGTGCGTCACGAAATCCGTGACCCCGATGACATATCGTCAGATAAATCATAGCGTGTAAAGCGGCCTTTAGAGTTTTCACTTCCAGTTTTCTGAAACTTAGAGTTTCTACTTCCTGTTTTATAAAGCTTGAAATTTCTACTTCCTGTTCTGGTAATCTGAGTTTCTACTTCCTGTTCTATAAAGCTTGAAATTTCTACTTCCTGTTCTGGTAATCTGAGTTTCTACTTCCTGTTTTGTGAATCTGGTAGACTTCACTTCTTGTTTTATGAATCTTTTAATTTCTACTTTTTCTTTTGGGAATCTTAGAGTTTCTACTTCCTGTTTTGGGAATCTAGTAGATTTCACTTTGTGTATTGTGAGTTTCCACTTCCTATTTTGTGAATCTGAGAGATACTACTCCATGATTTCTAAAAACCTCTTACTGTTCTGTGAATCTTGGAATTTCTAATTTCAGTTTTTTGAATCTTAGAGTTTTCACTTACAGTTTTGTGAAATGTGGAGTTTCTACTTCCTGTTTAATAATCTGGTAGAATTTGCTTCCTGTTTTATAAATCCTGAAATTTCCACTTCCTGATTTGGAAAGCTGAGAGTTTCTACTTCCTGTTTTGTTAAACTGGTAGACTTCACTTTTTTTTTTTATGAATCTTTTAATTTCTACTTCCTGTTTTGGGAATCTGGTAGATTTCACTTTGTGTATTGTGAGTTTCCACTTCCTATTTTGTGAATCTTGAAGATTCTACTCCATGATTTTTAAAAATTTCTTCCTGTTTGATAAATCTGGTAGATTTCACTTCGTGTTTTGGGAATTTCTACTTCCTATTTCGTGAGTCTAGGCGTTCCTACTTTATCATTTCCAAAAACTTCTTCGTTTTTTATGAATCTTGGAAATTCTAATTTCTGTTTTTTAAATCTTAGAGTTTCCATTTCCAGTTTTGGTGGGACTTGGAGTTTCTACTTCCTATTTTGTTAATCTGGTAGATTTCACTTCCTGTTTTATAAATATTGAAATGTCTACTTCTTGTTTTGGGAATCTGAGAGTTTCTACTTCCCGTTTTGTTAATCCAGTAGACTTCACTTATTGTTTTATGAATCTTTTAATTTCTACTTTCTCTTTTATAAATCTTACAGTTTACACTTCTTGGAGTTTCTGCTTCTGGTTTGGTAATCTGATAGATTTCACTTTCTGTTTTATCAATCTTGAAATTTCTACTTCCTGTTTTGGGAATCGGAGAGTTTCTACTTCCTGTTTTATTAATCTGGTAGATTTTACTTCCTGTATTGTTAGTTTCTGCTTCCTGTTTTGGGAATTTGAGTTTCTACTTCCTGTTTTCGAAATCTGGTAGATTTCACTTCCTGTATTGAGAGTTTCTACTTCCTGTTTTGGAAATCTGGTATATTTCACTTCCTGTATTGGGAGTTTCTACTTCCTGTTTTGGAAATCTGGTAGATTTCACTTCCTGTATTGGCAGTTTCTACTTCCTATTTTGTGAATCTGGGAGTCTCTACTTCATTATTTCTAAAAACTTCTTCATGTTTTATGAATTTTGAATTTTCTCATTTCTGTTTTATGAATTTTAGAGTTTTGTCTTCCTGTTTTGCGAATCTGGTAAGTTGATAGGTTTCACTTCCTGTATTGGGAGCTTCTACTTCCTATGTGGCAATCTGGGATTTCCTACTTTTTGATTCCTAAAAGTTAGCTTCCATTTCTTGTTTTGTAAATCTAGACTATCATTCATCATCTGTAATCAGCAATTTTTCATAACGAAACACTCAATAACTAAAACTGAACCAGAAATTCATCATACATTTAATTAGATCCCCCCCCAAAAATGTAGAAATCAACGCTCAATGGAAACCTAAAGCCCATAATAAGTCCAAAGTAAAAAGAAAATAGAAACAAAAAAACTATGATTATTATACAAGACTTTGTCGCCCAACGTCCATAGTGTATCCTGAAGATTTGGCACAACCTCTTCCGAAATCGATGAAAATTCCTTCAGAGTCCGAGTCTATGGATTCTAAGATCTGGTCAACAATGGTCTCTGGACTGGAAGATGGGGCAGGAATCAAAGTAGAGTCTCTGGACAAGTCCTCCCGCGAGCTCTGGCTGTGGTACAGTCCTTGTTGAGGTTCACTGTTGTTGTGCATTGATGGAAATTGTCCGTTGCCCATGGCGGGGTGCTCCAGCTCACCTGGGGCTTGTGGTTTGCTGGTGGACATTGAGAGTTTGGAGCTAGAGTCCAGGATGGTGGTCAGGTTGGAGTATCCCTGGATTTCTAGAAGTGAGGTCATCTCAGATACCGAGTGTCTTCTGATTCCAGTGCCATTGGTTGCCAGGTTTTCCATTTCATACTCCGCTACCGGGGTCAGCAACGGATTGTTGTAGCTCTTGGATCTCACTACCGGATTCTTCGTGATCATCTCTCCAGATTTTGGACATCGTCTGAATATACGTTTTTCTGTAAAAAGCACAAAAACCTCAAATTAACAATTTTACAACCACAAAAAACACTTAAATTGTTACTTGTCAACTCAGGAGAACATCTGTGTTCCTCCCTCTCCATAGAATCTTATAAGCACCAACTGTCATCTCCTATCTCAGTAATGTCTGTGTCGGCCTCTAGCTCCTCCCTTCTCCATAGAATCTTATAAGCACCAACTGTCCTCTCCTATCTCAGTAATGTCTGTGTCGGCCTCTAGCTCCTCCCCCTCTCCATAGAATCTTATAAGCACCAACTGTCCTCTCCTATCTCAGTAATGTCTGTGTCGGCCTCTAGCTCCTCCCCCTCCATAGAATCTTATAAGCACCAACTGTCATCTCCAATCTCAGCAATGTCTGTCTCTAGCTCCTCCCCTCTCCATAGAATCTTATAAGCACCAACTGTCCTCTCCTATCTCAGTAATGTCTGTGTCGGCCTCTAGCTCCTCCCTTCTCCATAGAATCTTATAAGCACCAACTGTCCTCTCCTATCTCAGTAATGTCTGTGTCGGCCTCTAGCTCCTCCCTTCTCCATAGAATCTTATAAGCACCAACTGTCCTCTCCTATCTCAGTAATGTCTGTGTCGGCCTCTAGCTCCTCCCCCTCCATAGAATCTTATAAGCACCAACTGTCATCTCCTATCTCAGCAATGTCTGTCTCTAGCTCCTCCTCCTCTCCATAGAACCTTATAAACACCAACTGTAATTTCCTATCTCAGTAATGTCAGTGTCGGCCTCTAGCTCCTCCCCTCTCCATAGAACTTTATAAGCACCAACTGTCCTCTTCTATCTCAGTAATGTCTGTGTCGGCCTCTAGCTCCTCCCTCTCCATAGAATCTTATAAACACCAACTGTAATTTCCTATATCAGTAATGTCTGTGTCGGCCTCTAGCTCCTCCCCTCTCCATAGAACTTTATAAGCACCAACTGCCCTCTCCTATCTCAGTAATGTCAGTGTCAGCCTATAGCTCCTTCCCCTCTCCATAGAACTTTATAAGCACCAACTGTCGTCTCCTATCTCAGTAATGTCTGTGTTGGCCTCTAGCTCCTCCCCTCTCCATAGAACTTTATAAGCACCAACTGTCCTCTCCTATCTCAGTAATGTCTGTGTTGGCCTCTAGCTCCTCCCCTCTCCATAGAATCTCATAAGCACCAACTGCCATCTCCTATCTTAGTAATGGGAAAATCTGTCTTTACTGAATACAGGTTTTGTGTCACACAAAGTTATGCACAAACGTTACACACTGTCATGGCGCCATTGAACTCTGTTCAGATTGCAGATTCTAACACTACGCCCGATGGTTTCTCTGGTGTCTGGGATCAACACAGGCAGACTCAGGCGTCGACCTGCTGTGTGCTGATTCATAGGCTGGCTAGCGAGAGTTAATCTTCGCTGGTCTGCTTGCTCCTTTAGGGTATATACGCACATTGCATTGAACGCACCCTCTAAAACTGTAAACACTGGGTTTGTAAAAAAAAAAAATGCATCTAAAACGCATGCATTTTGGATGCATTTTGCATACGTTTTGGATGCATTTTGCATGCGTTTTGGATGCATTTTTGTCAGTGCAGTCCCCCGGCAATTGAGCTCTGCTACATGCCCGCTGACAGCAGACACAGACAGAGTAGCGCGATGAGAATGAACTCGGATGAACTTCACCCGACTTCATTGTCATACCGCGGCTCTGTCTGGGTGTCGCGTCCTGATTAGCGGTCACGCGTGAAGGACTCACCGGTATCCCCTGAGTGACTGAAGTGAGCAGCGCGATCAGCGGTGCCGTCACTCAGGTTACCCGCGGCCAGCTGGAGTCCTCCACCCGAGACCGCAACTCACCTGTGACATCATCGCTGATCGCACAGCTCACTTCAGTCACTCGGGCGACTTGCTGTAACAGTTGGAGGATCCAGCGGTGGCCGCGGGTAACCTGAGTGATGTCATCGCTGATCGCGCAGCTCACTTCAGTCACTCGGGCGACTTGCTGTCACAGTTGGAGGATCCAGCGGTGGCCGCGCGGGGTAACCTGAGTGATGTCATCGCTGATCGTGCGGCTCACTTCAGTTGCTACGTGGAGCTGACAGAGAGCGGTCTGGTCTGTGACTGCTCCTGTCAGCTTCATGTAGCAGAGCTAAGAGCGTTGTGGGACCTCATGTGGATTACGCCGGACCTGGATGGGTATTTGGGGGTTAATAAAGTGGTGAAAAAGGGTGGGGTTTTTTTGTCTTTTATTCCAAATAAAGGTTTTTTTCGGGTGTATGTGTTTATTTTCTTTAACTTACAGGTTAATCATGGAAGGTATCTCGGGGAGACGCCTGCCATGATTAACCTAGGACTTAGTCGCAGCTATGGGCTGCCATTAACTCATTATTACCCCGATTGCCACCGCACCAAAGCAATTCGGGATGAGTCAGGTAGAGTCCCGGGACTGTCGCATCTAATGTATGCGGCAATTCTGGGCGGCTGTTGGCTGATATTGTTAGGCTGGGGGGCTCCCCATAACGAGGAGCTCCCCATCCTGAGAATACCAGCCTGCAGCCGTGTGGCTTTACCCTGGCTGCTATCAAAATTGAGGGGGACCACACGTCGTTTTTTTTTATATTTATTTAGGTTACTGCAAGATATAGACCCGCCCACCGGCGGCTGTGATTGGTTGCAGTGAGACAGCTGTCACTCAGAGTGGGGGCGTGTCTGACTGCAACCAATCATAGGCGCCGGTGGGCGGGGGAAGCAGAGAATACGAGATGGAATAATGAGTGGCCGGCATTTTCAAAAGAGGTAAAGCCGCCGGAGCTTTGTGACAGCCGTGCAGCGCCACGCCCGTGATCGGTGAGTATGAGAGAGGCGGGAGAGACCGACCGACGGACAGAGAGAGGGACAGACAGAGAGAGACAGACAGAGCGACCAACTGACAGAGAAAGAGACCGACTGACAGAGAAAGAGACCGACAGACAGAGGGAGACTGAAAACACCTGCGTTTTGCTTGTCAAAAAAGCACGCGGAACGCAACGAAAATGCAGTCCAAGTGCATTTTGGTTGCGTTCTGACCCACATCATTGATTTCAATGGGTGGAGAACGCAGCTACAACGCACAAAAGAAGTGACATGCTGCTTTTGCTTCCACAGCGATTTTTGACATCCAAAACGCTGCGTTTAAAAACACAGCGTGCGCATTGAATTTTCCGACTTCTCATAGACTTTGCTGGGGAAGCTGAACGCATGCAATTTGGCACTGAAAACGCTGCAGTTCAAAACGCAGCGTTAACGCGGGAAAAAACGCAACGTGTGCACATAGCCTTAATCACATGTTCTGGGGAAGCCTATCACATCTGCTCCGCTCCTAGTTATACTGGCGGAATCCTTCCACCCATGCCAGCTATAGTTTATTATGTGTTGTATTGTGATGTGTGGTGTCTGAGACTCTCTTGCGAAAGTTGTGTTTAGTGCTGCTTTTAGCTTGGAACAGTTGTGGAGTTTACCTCTGTTGTTTTGCACTTCCTTACTGCTTCCTATTGCATCTGCTCCCCTCTTATTTATACTGGCAGAATCTTTCCATCCATGCCAGCTATAGTTTATTCTGTGTTGGAATGTGAGGTGTGGTGTCTCAGACTCTTTGGCAAAAGTTGTGTTTAGTGCCAATTTTAGCTTGTAGCAGTTGTAGAGTGTACCCCTGTTGTTTTTCACTTCCTTACTGCTTCCTATTGCATCTGCTCCCCTCCTATTTATGCTGGTGGAACCCTTTCAACCGTGCCAGCTATAGTTTATTCTGTGTTGGATTGTGAGGTGTGGTGTCTGAGACTCTATCTGGTGAAAGTTGTGTTTAGCTGTGCTTTTTGCTTAGAGCAGTTGTAGAGTTTACCCCTGTTGTTTTGTACTTCCTTACTGCTTCCTATTGCATCTGCTCCCCTCTTATTTATGCTGGTGGAATCTTTCCACCCATGCCAGCTATAGTTTATTCTGTGTTGGTCTGTGAAGTGTGGTGTCCGAGACTCCATATGTGGTGAAAGTTGTGTTTAGCTGTGCTTTCTGCTTGGTGCGGTTGTGGAGTTTACCCCTGTTGTTTTGTACTTCCTTCCTCCTCTTGTTTTTCTCCTGAATCTCTTATTGTCTGTACCTTTGTGTGGCAAAGTTTTGGTTCTTCCCTTGACTGTCTTTATCTGTGGTTTCAATACACTCCTGTGCTGTCCCTCCCTGGGGGGAGGGGGGATTAGATCAAGACTGGTCAAAAGCAGGGCCAGGAATGAGACTCTGGCCTCTCCACCACTGGGAGTATTCTTGAGAATAGGGATAGCATAGCATCCCCTAGTTTGAGGGACAGCTTAAGAGCCCCAGTTCCCCTCTATCCCATAGTCATCATGACAGTTTTACTTAGGAATTGAGAATGAAAGATCAGTACGGGAGGAGAAACAACAATTACACTTTAAGTCAGGAAAGGTCATTGAAAGGCGTGTATACTTTTGCAAAAATGATGCAATTTGATGAAAAATGACTGTTTTCTGTACACAGCTCCAATGCAGACCTATGTACCTTCAATTTCCAAACCTAAAAACCCCCTCTACAGGTCGTTACTCCCTTTTGTTACTATTTATGAAAACTTATCAAGGCCTTTAACCATGGAGTTATATAGGTTTGCATAGGAGCTGTATAAACAAAACTTTCGGAGATATTTTTTTTAACAACTTTTGCAATGTTGCTTAATTTTATTTATTTTTTTAAATAAAAAAAAATTGGAAAAATTGATATATTTGCAGCTTGTGATTTTGGCTTATTTTAGGCACTGGGCTGCAACTTCTATACCCACTGAAAGCAAGAAATTAGAGTTATTGTGTAATTACCCATAATGGCCACCGGGTGGCAGCAAATACCAAGTTACAGAACTACGCAAAGGCAACTATTGACTATAGAGGGCCAACTATTAACTATTAAGTACAAAATCGACTCATACCCAAGATACAGGAGGAGTGTGTGAATGGAGCGTCGCTAGAGTACAGCCCGTACGTGCCAAGGTATGGAGAGACCACCTTCTGGATGAGCGATTCCAGGTTCAGATATTCCTCCGATACACCCTTCGACTCATGGACACCCTTGAAAATGGAAAGCAAAAAGGATCAGAGTCAAACGGTATATTTCAGAATCACCATCCGCAATGTAATAATCCTTACAGGCTTGAATACGCAACTACAATTAGTAAATGTCCCTATGATAACACTGGACAAGAAGAGTTGTCATAGGGATTTGGACACTACCGGTTTAAGAACTGATTTTCCCCAGAGAAAGAAAAAAAAAAAACAATGTAAAAAATGTCTGATCCTTCTGCTTTCAAAATACTGCAGTGCTTAAATTAAATCCCCGGCTAATTCAGAAGCTATTTCTATGGTAATCCTGCCTTGTGATTGCTGTGTAATTAAGAGATAGGGTCAATAAGAAAAAAAAAAAAGTTACAGTACTTTTCCATTAACGTGTAGACAGCTTACTGTTGTCTACAATAAAAAAAGTTAAGACATTTAAAGAGTTAATCCCAACATATCCAAATGATCCCCCAAAAAGGGGCTCTGCAGTGTCCCTTTAGAGAGGCGCATGTGGCCACCCTACTTATCATTTCGAAGGGTATTTCAGAGCTAGTGGTCAGACCCTCACCGAACCATGATATTCATATTTATCTTAAAAAATACTTTATCTGCTTAGGTTTCAGTCATAGGGGCGGCGCTGTTGCTGGGTTCAGTCACTGTCACTCAAGTTCAGGCACAATTCTTTTTCTAACTTGGTCACACCCCACCACCAATTCTCCTCTGCGAAGCGCCGTCCATTACGGTCACATTTTCGTGACATCAGCACAGGTGTACCACCACTTCTCTACTGATCACCACAGGTCCATTACCACCACTTTTCTTCTGAGCTCAGCCCATTACGGTCACAACGTCGTGACATCACCTCTGGTCTCCAACCACTTCTCCTCTGCTGATCAGCACAGGTCCCTTACCATTACGGTCACAAGGTCATAACATCACCACAGGTGTACCACCACTTCTCTGCTGGTCCCCACAGGTCCTTTACCACCACTTCTCTGCTAAGCTCCGCCCATTACAGCCACAAGGTTGTGACATCAGCACATGTCTACCACCACTTCGCCTCTGCTGACCCCCAACAGGTCCTTTACCACCACTTCTCTTCTGAGCTCAGCCCATTATGGTCACAAGGTCGTGACATCACCTCTGGTCTCCAACCACTTCTCCAACCACTTCTCCTCTGCTGATCACCACAGGTCCCTTACCATTACGGTCACAAGGTCATAACATCACCACAGGTGTACCACCACTTCTCTGTTGAGCTCTGTCGATTACAGTTATGAGGTTGTGACATCAGCACAGGTCTACCACCACTCCTCCTTTGCTGATCACCACAGGTCTTTTACCACCACTTCTCTTTCAAACTCTGCCCATTATGGTCACAAGGTCGTGACATCACCACTGGTTTCCAACCACTTCTCTACTGATCACCACAGGTCCTTTACCACCACTTCTCTTCTGAGCTCTGCCCATTACGGTCACAAGGTTGTGACATCACCACTGGTCTACAACCACTTCTCCTCTGCTGATCACCACAGGTCCTTTACCACCACTACTCTTCTGAGCTCAGCCCATTACGGTCACAAGGTTGTGACATCACCACTGGTCTACGACCACTTCTCCTATGCTGATTCCCACAGGTTCTTTACCACTACTTTTCTGCTGAGCTCCGCCCATTACGGCCACAAGGTTGTGACATCAGCACAGGTCTACAACCTGTTCTCCTCTGCTGACCCCCAACAGGTCCTTTATCACCACTTCTCTTCTGAGCTCTGCCCATTACGGTCACAAGGTCGTGACATCACCACTGGTCTCCAACCACTTTTTCTCTGCTGATGACCACAGGTCCTTTACCACCACTTCTCTGCTGAGCTCCACCCATTACGATCATAAGGTCGTGATATCACCACAGGCCTACCACCACTTCTCCTCTGCTGATCACCACAGGTCCTTTACCACCACTTCTCTTCTGAGCTCTGCCCATTACGGTCACAAGGTCGTGACATCACCACTGGTCTCCAACCACTTTTTCTCTGCTGATGACCACAGGTCCTTTACCACCACTTCTCTGCTGAGCTCCACCCATTACGATCATAAGGTCGTGATATCACCACAGGCCTACCACCACTTCTCCTCTGCTGATCACCACAGGTCCTTTACCACCACTTCTCTTCTGAGCTCTGCTCATTACGGTCACAAGGTTGTCACATCACCACAGGTCTTTCAACACCACTTCTCTGTTTATCTCCAGAGCTCAGCATTACAGAAGTGGTGCTGAAGGACCAGTGGTGATGTCACGGCCATGTGACCGTAATAGTGGAGCTCAGCAGAGAAGTGGTGGAGAAGGACCAGTGGTGATGTCACGGCCATGTGACCGTAATAGTGGAGCTCAGCAAAAAAGTGGTGGAGAAGGACCTATGGTGATGTCATGACTATGTGATCGTAATAGGTGGAGTTCAGCAGAAAAGTGGTGGTAAAGGACCTGTGATGATGTCCCAACCATGTGACCGTAAAGGGCAGAGCTCAGCAGAAAAGTGGTGGCGAAGGACCTGTGGTGTAACCAATAACAATGCTGGGGGCGTGACTAGGTTAAAAAAAGAATAGTGCCTGAACCTTATTGACAATGACTGAATTCAGCAAAAGCGCCGCCCCTATGACTGAAACCTAATGTATGTACTGCTTTCACGTAAGCATATAAAGTCTATTTTTAAGGTAAATACATGAAATTTTTTAAGGAATCACAATAATGGATTTTTTATGACTATTACAATCGGAAGCTGGATAACCTTTCCATCTTCAACATTCTACTTGGACGCCATGCCATAGCGTGATTTCGGGCTTCCCCTGTGTTTGGATGAATTTACCAAAGTGAATTGTTTTTCTTTTGTTGCACATTTTAAGTCTTTTTGACATGCTTGATAAATGTAGAGCACAGTATCTCAATTTGTGAACATTACCTTTTATGTTGTCACTAAAAAGACTAATTTACAGGCAAGAAAGGCTACTATAGCTATTTACAATAGAGAAAGAACAATTCTCTTTTTTTTATCTTAATGTGCTGCAGAGACCGGTTAATACAGAAAATCAATGGTAGGGGTTGTGTGTGAACCCATGGCGGTTCCTAAAATAGGTTTAAAGCACTCAAATTCTTTTCTCACTTCTTATAGATTTTCAACACACATATTTATAGAAATATACCAAACTGTTACACCCAATTCTCTTAGATTTTCAATAAACATTTATAGAAATATACCCAACTCTTACACCCAATTCTTCAGGTAGCATCAGCATATTCCATAGCACTATATATATAAAAAATGTATACACTCATATCAGTTTTTGTTCCTAGTTGAGTGCAATAATCATGTAATTTATGTTGATAGTCTACTTTAGAGCTGTATTACAACTTTGCTCCTGCTGATGGAGAGAGCAGTAATATTGTGCAGTAATATTGTGCCATATGGCAGTATATGGAGTGCCAACTGTTCTGTAATAGACACCAGATGGACTATGTGTGCATATATTCAGGTTTTATGTGTATGGTTCTGCAATTGAATATAAAATAGCTTCTTTTAGTGCAGAACATAAGGGGTTACTGTCATGTATACCAGTAGCAGAACATGGCTAGAAGGAGAATTTGTATAGTGGCCCACATTTTAGAGATGTTTTTGGCTAAGGAACACTATAGAACTATACATATCATCAAAGACCCTTTTTTGGACTTCACTCTCTTATGTAACACAAAACCTCCTTACTTTGGATCCGTCCCCACACATGGGATCCATTAAATTCCAGAACATGAACATGTGACTGCTAACAGGAGGGTTTTATGTAACAGTTAGACTCTGTATATACTTCGCTAGGTCCCTTCCTGGAAATTAATGATTTATAATTCCTTGTAGAAACAGTAAATGTATTAAGAAAATCTGCAGCCGTTCTCCTTTTCTATCCTCCTTTAAAGAAATATGTTAGGAAAATGTTTCACACTAATATACTTAGTGGTCTCAATGGACACAGTTGCTATGTAAAGGTATGTGTGATCACTTGCCAAATGGTTCTAGCAAGGGAATGCACAGAAATTACGGGGCCCCCAAAGCAAAACTCACAATGGGATCCAAACCCTCATCTCAAGTTAATTTCATATATATTTGGTTTTGGACAGAATTAAGATTATATAGCTTTATTTTATATTTGTATAAATTAGCTCTGATTTTTTCTTTTGATACATTATATAATTGAACAGATATTGAAGACCTAATGGAACAAAGGTTATCAATATTTCTTTCCTGGACAAACGTTTAACTGCATTAGGAGCTACATGACTATATATTGAGTGAGCATCTCCAAGTTACAAACAGGGGTGACCGTGCATCCCATAGCAGTCCCCTTCCTTCATAATCTATAAGCTAGTAACTTATGTGATAACAACTGATTATGGTTATGGTTGGCCAACATATTAAACTATTTAGCTTTGTTAAGGTAAAAAAATAATGTAAACCTTACTGAATAGTAGACATTCCTGCATACTGCATGTCAGCTCCCAAAGAAGTGAAGGTATCTGAACTTGTAGTACTTGCGAAAAGTCACTAGACATGAAAAAGAACTGCTGTGTTTTGGATCCATGCACTGTGTACTAACTGTGGCGCCAAATATCACCTGACTGGTGTGGGTGTCAGACCCCCATTAAACAGACATTGATGACCTAATGGAAATAAAGGTCATCAATATATCTTTCCTGGACAAACGCTTAACTGCATTAGGAGCTACATGACTATATATTGAGTAAGCATCTTCTTGTTACAAACAGGGATGACCGTGCATCCCATAGCAGTCCCCTTCCTTCATAATCTATAAGCTATTGGTTTATGTGATAACAACTAAGTATGGTTATGGTTGGCCAACATAAATTCAGCATGTTTTTGGGTTAGAGGTATCAAACTATTTAGCTGTGTTAAGGTAAAAAAATAATGTAAACTTTACTGTATAGTAGACATCTGTGGGTACTGCATGTCAGCTCCTAAAGAAGTGAAGGTATCTGAACTTGTAGTACTTGCGAAAAGTCAGTAGACATGCAAAAGAACTGCTGTGTTTTGAATCAATGCACTGTGTACTAACTGTGGCGCAAGATATCACCTGACTAGTGTGGGTGTCAGACCCCCATTAATCAGCCATTGATGACCTAATGGAAATAAAGGTCATCAATATATCTTTCCTGGACAAACGCTTAACTGCATTAGGAGCTACATGACTATATATTGAGTGAGTATCTCCTAGTTACAAACAGGGGTGACCGTGCATCCCATAGCAGTCCCCTTCCTTCATAATCTATAAGCTATTGGTTTATGTGATAACAACTAATTATGGTTATGGTTGGCCAACATAAATTGAGCATGTTTTTGGGTTGGAGGTATCAAACTATTTAGCTGTGTTAAGGTAAAAAAATAATGTAAACTTTACTGTATAGTAGACATCTGTGGGTACTGCATGTCAGCTCCTAAAGAAGTGAGGGTATCTGAACTTGTAGTACTTGCGAAAAGTCAGTAGACATGAAAGAGAACTGCTGTGTTTTGGATCTTTGCTCTATGTATTTACTGTGGCGAAAAATATCACCTGATTGGTGTGGGTGTCAGACCCCTATTGAACAGATGGTAATTACCTAATGCAAATAAATATCAATATTTCTTTCCTGGACAAATCCTTAACTGCATTAGGAGCTACATGACTATAACTTGAGTGAGCACTTCTAGTTACAAAATGGGGTTGACTGCGCACCCCATAGCAGTCCCCTTCATTCATAATCTATAAGCTATTGGTTTATGTGATAACAACTGATTATAGTTAGCCAACATAAGTTGAGCATGTTTTTGGGTTACAAATATTAAACTATTTAGCTTTTCTAAGGTCAAAAATAATGTAAACCATTCTGTATAGTAGACATTCCTGGGTACTGCATGTCACCTCCCAAAGAAGTAAAGGTATCTGAACTTGTAGTACGTGCACTAATTCACTAGACATGCCACAGAACTGCTGTGTTTTGGATCCATGCACTCTGTACTTACTGTGGTGCAAGATATTACTTCATTGGTGTGGGTATCAGACCCCCACGGAACAGATATTGATGATCTAATGAAAAGAAAGGTCATCAATATCTCTTTCCTGGACAAACCCTAAGCTACATTAGGTGCTACATGACTATATATTGAAAAGGCACCAACTAGTTACATACAGGGGTGACCGCGAATCCCATAGCATTCCCCTTCTGTCATAATCTATAAGCTATTGGCTTATGTGAAAACAAGTGACTATGGTTATGGTTGGCCAACATAAGTTGAGCATGTTTTTGGGTTAGCGATATCAAGCTATTTAGCTTTTGTCAAGGTAAAAAAATAATGTTAACCTAATGGAATGAAAGGTCATCAATATCTCTGTCTTGGACAAATCCTTAAAGTGAAGCTGTCAGGCACAATATGCACACAAAACCACAAGCACGTCTGGGTGCATATTTGTAATCCCTGCCTATCTGTCCCAGCATCTAGTATCAAAAAGTATTTCTAAAGATCCTTTATAATATGCTAATGAGTGCAGGGACTAGTTGCAAGGGTGTTATATCCCCCAACTAATCCGCCCTCTTAGCATGTTAGCACGCCCACAGGGGTGTGCTAACATGCTATTCAATGCCCATTGCCCAGCGTCATCATCAGTGGTGACGCGCGTACCTGTGTACGTTGTCACCTCCTCACATGCCGGGTATAGGATCAGAAGTCCCGACACATTTGGTCATGCGCACTAGACCTCTCTGAGCTGGACGAGTATACCTGGCTTCATAGTGCGCATGACCGGAAGTTCCAGGACTTTTGATCATGTGCACTGACCTTAAACCTGGTGTCTGAAGTGGTAAGAATGGACACAGGTACACGCGTCACTGCTGATGATGACACTGGGAAATGGCATTGAATAGCATGTTAGCATGCCCCTGTGGGCGTGCTAACATGCTAAGTGGGTAGACTAGTCAAGGGAACTAACAACCTTGCGACTAGTCCCTGCGCTCATTAGCCTATCATAAAGGATCTTTCAAAATACTTTTTCTACAAATCCCTTTATGTATGCTACTAGATACAGGGACTTTTAAGGCAGGGATAAGCATACCCAGAACTGCTCACATTGCATCTGACAGGTTCTCTTTAACTGCATTAGTAGCTGTATGACTATATATTGAGTGAGCACCTCCTAGTTGCAACCAGGGGTGACCGCGCATCCCATAGCAGTCCCCTTTTTCCATAATCTATAAGCTACTGGTTTATATAATAACAACTGATTATGGTTATGGTTGTACAACATAAGTTGAACATGTTTTTGGATTAGAGATATTAAACGATTTAGCTTTGTTAAGGTAAAAAAAATAATGTAAACCATATATAAGCATTAACCTTTCTGATTTTCTGACTAACAAGGGTGGAGGTATTTTTCTTTTACACTAGATCATGACATAACTGTGTTCATCTAATTACTAAATATTGCATCATTTTAATAACATAGTGATACCAAACAATATTCATCCATGTGCTCATGTTCGGATCTCACGCAATCATATGAGTTTGTTGACATCTTTCATATTACTGACAATTATTCCAACTTAGTCACCACAAGGAAAATAAACCTTACGTTGCCCTGACTCATGCCCTGCAGAAATCAATGTAATCAGCAATAGACTGATGACTTCAGCCATGACATTAGTAGAAAATGAAAGGTCAAATTTAAAGGGAACTTGTCACCACATTTTTACCTGGAGTATTAGCAGCATCTGGATGATGGAGGGAGGTACTCGGGCTCGTGGGCGGGATAAGGCATCGTCCAGTTTAAGATTTAGGGTTATTATATTTCTGAAGTGCAGCAACGCCAGCTGACGGATGGAAGGCTCCTTCCCCTGTGCACAAAAAAACAAGTCACCATAAATATGCTAATAAAAAACTATACATACATTGAACACAAGTATAATTGCCAAATGTTAATATTAAAGGGATTTTAGCTCTCAAAAAGGAAAAAAAAAACAGAAAATATAAAACACTCAGTGGGCATGTAGGTTATATGTGTCAAAATGTGACTACAGGATACCGAGGGACAGGGGGTTCCTATACTGTCCCTCACTTTATAAGACCTAGTGTGATGACGAGATCACCAAATAAGACACCAAATGTAATAAGACACCAAACCTCTAGGTGTCGCCAGACACACTAGTGGAGTGGATTCTACCAGGTTTGTACACTAGATGTCGCTAGACACACCCAGTGAGGGGCAGTAAAACAAGCCGGGGGTCGAAAGCCAAGAGATAACATAAATAACAAAAGGAGCTGGAGTCAGGGAACAAGCCGGGGTCGATAAACAGAGAGGTCACGTAAGTACAAGGGAGTGAGCAGAGCCGGAGTCAAGGGACGAGCCGAGGTCAGTAAACAGAGAGGTCACATAAATACAAGGGAGCGAGAAGAGCCGGAGTCAGGGGACAAGCCGGGGTCGATAAACAGAGAGGTCAAGTAAGTACAAGGGAGTGAGCAGAGCCGGAGTCAGGGGACAAGCCGAGGTCAGTAAACAGAGAGGTCACATAAATATAAGGGAGTGAGCAGAGCCGGAGTAAGGGGACGAGCCGAGGTCAGTAAACAGAGAGGTCACATAAATATAAGGGAGTGAGAAGAGCCGGAGTCAGGGAACAAGCCGGGGTCAGGGAGTCAGGGAATCAAGTAAGCAGGTAAGGAGATGGGAGGGGAACAGCGGAATTAGGAAGCGGGACAAGATCAGGTCAGACACTTGCGGTAACCAGAGACGTTAATTGCCAAACAGGAACTATCACTGGCGACGTTCTGGGTGAAACAGCTCCCAGATAAAGCGGAGCAATCACCCGAAATGAGGCTTCAAAGAACAGAGCCTGACCACACCACACAGGACTCGACTGTGAACCGGGGAAAAATATGAGGCCCAGCATAGGCTCTGCAGGACACAAGTGCACTTCTGCAGAATCATGACACCTACGCTATCCCTAACCTCAGGGTTACCCCTAAAAGGTGGAGATGCCGGAGTCCCGTGCCTAGCTATTCTCCAGTCCAGAACTAATCTGTTTTCCTCTGCAAAGGGAAGAAAGGGGCAGGAGTGTGATGACAACATAGATAAAGAAAAGGAAAAAACAAAACTCAGACACACTGCAAAACACACGAACAAACAGTAAGGGACTAAGGAGAAAAGCAAGAGAAGGAAGGCAGCAACAAAAAGACAATACTGTAGGGGTTGACACCACAACTGCTCACAGCCATAAATTACTACAAGCACCAATAAGTCAAAAATTTTTTATAATAAGTACAGTTTGGAATGTTTAGTGCTGAAGTGCACATTTGGTGCTGGCTTTTTGTTTTTTCTTCATTGAATTGGTCGGTGGTTGACCTCCACCTTGCTATGCACCCCAATTTGGGATGTATTCCATCTGTCTAGATTTTGGCGGTTGGTGACTGTTCACATTAAGTCATCAGGCTTTGTCCACAGGCTATTTACTTCATGCAGCATTTGCTTGGACCTGTCCCGCCCACAGCCATGACTCAGTCATGGGTACGGGATTGAAATAGACCAGGTGAGTGCTGCTAAGAGCAGTTCTACTATTCATATGTGAGGCCGTATGGCACATTTTATAAAAATATTTTAGTGTAGGACTGCCTCTAATGAGATTTGCCGTGACGTGGCGAGGCAGCTCAAGAAATTGCAATTTTTTGCCAAAAATCTCCAAATTTTTATAATAAGTACAGTTTGGAATGTTTAGTGCTGAAATGCACATTTGGTGCTGGCTTTTTGTTTTTTCTTCATTGAATTGGTCGGTGGTTGACCTCCACCTTGCTATGCACCCCAATTTGGGATGTATTCCATCTGTCTAGATTTTGGCGGTTGGTGACTGTTCACATTAAGTCATCAGGCTTTGTCCACAGGCTATTTACTTCATGCAGCATTTGCTTGGACCTGTCCCGCCCACAGCCATGACTCAGTCATGGGTACGGGATTGAAATAGACCAGGTGAGTGCTGCTAAGAGCAGTTCTACTATTCATATATGAGGCCGTATGGCACATTTTATAAAAATATTTTAGTGTAGGACTGCCTCTAATGAGATTTGCCGTGACGTGGCGAGGCAGCTCAAGAAATTGCAATTTTTTGCCAAAAATCTCAAAATTTTTATAATAAGTACAGTTTGGAATGTTTAGTGCTGAAGTGCACATTTGGTGCTGGCTTTTTGTTTTTTCTTAAAAAGACAATACTGTAGGGGTTGACACCACAACTGCTCACAGCCATAAATTACTACAAGCACCAATAAGTCTGGATCACACAACCTCTACAGACAAGTATAGATTAGCTATAGCTGGCATAAATGGAATAGTCCAGCAGGCATATATAGGAGGGGATCAAATGTGACGGGCTCCCCCACAGCATGTGATCAAAGGAGATTAGCAAGCAGATCAGTAGAGATTAACTCTTGCTAGCCTGCCTATGAGCTACAAGTCTGTTGGTTGACGCTGGAGTCTCCATGCACTGATCACAGACATCAGAGAAGTTTGCAGGTAGAGGGCCAGAATCTGTAGTGTCCACAGATGTTGACGCCGCCATGACAGTCTGCACTGTTTGCAAAAATCTCCTTTTGACAATATGATGCTGAATAAAATAATATCTTGAATTAGAATTTTCTTAATATGTAAATGAGCTGTTAAGATCTATGGGCTGAACATAGATCTCCCCAAGAATCTGTCACCAAAGCTTATTTTAAAGGAAGGGGGGCATTACCAGTTTGAGACATGTAATGACTGACAGTCTCACACTGGTAATGCTGATTCGCAGGGAGATCTATGTCCGGCCCATAGATCTTAACAGTTCATTTACATATTAAGAAAAAAATTAACTCCCAGCAAAATCTGATACAAGCAGCCAATCAGCAGTCTGCTCACACAGCCATGCCCACGTATGTATGTTTGCCGATCATTGTAAAATTCATGGGGTATTTACCCCCTACGCTTTAATTGGCAAGACAAAATATCAATCTCCCCCCCCCACAACTAATACAATCCTTTTTTATAATACACCCTTTTACCTGGACAGGGTAGAAGATGGCCTGTAACATGGGCAGAACATCGCTGAAGAAGAAATCCCAGGTTTCTGCTAAAGAATCAAGGAGTTTTTGTCCTACGAGAGACAACAGTAAAATTCATAGCATCGCTACTAAAAATTTAAGGGGTTCTCCAGAAAAATAAAAATGGCTATTTTTTTTTTCCAGAAACAGCGCCACCCCTGAACATAGGTTGTATGTGGTATTGCAGTTTAGCTTAATTGACGTCAATGGGGTTGAGTTGCGATAGTGGACACTACTTATGGTCAGGGGTGGTGCTATTTTTGAAAAAAAAAACAAAAAACAACAGACCATGATATTTTGTTTTTTAACCCCTTTACATACATTTAAATGAGGCATATTTCGGTATTAGGTCTTTGAAACAATTGTGGAGTAATTTTGCAAACTTTATGTAGATATTGGTCTTGTGATTGAAATTCAAGGCCTTATTTTAAGGGATTTTACAATTCTTTGAAGAAAAAAAAAGCAAATACTCCTAAACCAAATTGTCAGATCTTCTTTATTACCCTTTTTGGAGTGTAGCGTAGAACAGAGAAGGAGACGCTGAGTTCAGGGATATATAATTCTATATGATTTGGTTCAGTAGTTTTATAATAAAAGCTGTAGAATTGCAGGACTCCTAAAAAAAAAAAGCCTAGGAGTCCTGACCCCGCCCACACACAGCTTATTGGCTGATTTTAACTGTATGACTTTACAGCGGCCAATCACTGAGAGTGGGCGGGGAGAAGAAGGACTCACAGGCTTTTTTTTATCAGCAGCCAACAGCTTTTCTTAGGAAAATACAGAACCAAATCATAGAAAATGATATATTTCCAAGCTCAGTGTCTCCCCCTCTAATACATAGTGCCGTGACAGAGCTGATATTAGTAACTACTGCTACCATAGCCCTGAGTCTAAACACCCCGGCCGAAGCTAGGTGGCTTCTCGATATACCCAAGGCAAATGCCCTGTCTTCCCCCCTAGCCACCCTACTGAAAGAAAGTATGGTTAATATGGGAAATATCAGTGTAGGCTGTGGCTCATTTTTTGAGCTGCTGCCTACAATGATAGTGGTCATGAGTTGGATTCCTGGGGAAATCAAATAATAAGGGACTTTTCTTTCCAAATTAACCTTAGAATAGCTTTACCTTCGTAAAAGCGTATCTTGTCTCGCAGGATCACCATCCCCTTAGTGAGAAGCTGGTTCTAAAGAGTGAAAAGTAATAACAATATAAGAATCCAACACAATCTGCATCTCAACCTCCGTCTGCCGGCCTAAAGCATTAATAATTCAAGACACAGATTTTCTATTTTTTCTAGATGGAAAAAAAATCAGCATAGCGCGCTGAGGAAACTAGCGGTTAAGATTTCCTACTAAAACTGTATAATAATTCTCTTTTTATGTGATACGTGACATCCTCTTCCCCGTCACATCAATTATTTATACCGGAGGGAAATATAAGTGAACGTACCTGTAGGTATTCGGTGAAAAACGAGCCCAATTCAGTTTTTAACAGCTGCCTATGAGCCAAAAAAAAGAAAAGAAAAATAAATCGGGGGTACAAGAAGGGAGCAGGAGTGTAATTTTTCAATTTTTTGATATTTGCCCCATACTTTTAAACTTGCTCTATGGAACCCGATTTGAGAAGATCATGGCAAGAAGAATCAAACTTCATCCATTGTATAGCTGATACATGACAGATCAGTTGGGGGTTTGACTGGTGGATCCTTCTGGATGATCAAAACAAGGGACCACCAGTCTTCAATTGCCATCAGCCGAAAGACCATACTCCTTTTACAGTCTATGGTTTTGGCGAAAAAACTAAACACACCTCTAAGGAAGACCATCGTCAACTGCGATGGTCCTTTGGAGGACCTGGTAAATGTCTCTGGAGCCTTCATAGTTGACTATGGAGGACCTGTGCAACCTCAATGGCCAATCTCTCTTGAGCCTTCATAGCTGACTATAGCGGACTTGTGAAACCTCAATGGTCAATCTCTCTTGAGCCTTCATAGCTGAGTATGGAGGACCTGTGCAACCTCAATGGTCAATCTCTTTTGAGCCTTCATAGCTAACTATGGAGGACTTGTGCAAACTCAATGGTCAATCTCTCTTGAGCCTTCATAGCTGACTATGGAGGACTTGTGCAAACTCAATGGTCAATCTCTCTTGAGCCTTCATAGCTGACTATGGAGGACTTGTGCAACTTCAATGGTCAATGTCTCTGGAGCCTTTATAGCTGACTATGGAGAACCTGTGCAACCTCAATGGTCAATCTCTCTTGAGCCTTCATAGCTGACTATGGAAAACCTGTGCAACCTCAATGGTCAATCTGTCTTGAGCCTTCATAGCTGACTATGGAGAACCTGTGAAACCTCAATAGTCAATTTTTCTTGAGCCTTCATAGCTGACTATGGAGGACCTGTGCAACCTCAATGGTCAATCTCTCTTGAGTCTTCATAGCTGACTATGGAGAACCTGTGAAACCTCAATAGTCAATTTTTCTTGAGCCTTCATAGCTGACTATGGAGGACCTGTGCAACCTCACTGGTCAATCTCTCTTGAGCCTTCATAGATGACTATGGAGGACCTGTGCAACCTCAATGGTTATTCTGTTTGACCCTTCAGAGCTGACTATGGAGGACATGTGCAACCTCAATGGTCAATCTTTCTTCAGCCTTCATAGCTGATGACAGTCAACACTAAATTCTATCTAGTTACTAAAGTAATGTAGAGAAAATAAGACTTCATGTGAGGTCTAACCAAAAGAGGACATTACAAATATAAAAACAAAACAAAACACATGTTTGTACTTGAGGTTTTTCGATGAGATCGTGGGAAAAAACTAAACACACCTCTACGGAACACCATGGTCAACTGCGATGGTCCTATGGAGGACATATGCAACCTCAATGGTCAATCTCTCTTGAGCCTTCATAGCTGACTGTGGAGGACCTGTGCAACCTCAATGCTCAATCTCTCATGAGCCTTCATAACTGACTATGGAGGACCTGTGTAACCTCACTGGTCAATCTCTCTTGAGCCTTCATAGTTGACTATGGAGGACCTGTGCAACCCCAATGGTCAATGTCTGTGGAGCCTTCATAGCTGACTATGGAGGACCTGTGCAACATCAATGGTTAATCTCTCTTGAAACTTCATTGCTGACTATGGAGGACCTGTGCAACCTCAATGGTCGATCTCTCTTGAACTTTCATAGATGACTATGCCTCTATGGTCAATATCTCTGGAACCTTCATAGCTGACTATGGAGGACCTGTGCAACCTCAATGTTCAATCTCTCTTGAAACTTCATTGCTGACTATGGAGGACCTGTGCAACCTCAATGTTCAATCTCTCTTGAAACTTCATTGCTGACTATGGAGGACCTGTGCAACCTCAATGGTCGATCTCTTTTGAGCCTTCATAGCTGACTATGTGTCACGGCCGGGCGGTCGGGCAGACCCAGGAGGTGGATCCACTGGACCGAACTCTCTGAGATGGTGGTAGGGAGTCCGGCAGCTGAAGCACTGATGGGCAGTAGAACAGTCCGTGCAAGAGAAGGCAGCGGAGGAGTCCCAGGGACCACGGAGTCACAGAAGGTGGTCTTGGTGACGTAGCTCAGGTTCGGAGGCCGAGGTGATATCAGGCGGGGTCCGGAACCTCTGGAGCAAGATGACGGGTCACCGCAGGGATCCGGGATGGTACGGACTGTCAGATGGCAGACGGACAGCGTGCGGGGATCAGGACACGGCAGACTGGATGGCGAGGCAGGTACGGCTCTACAAAGACAGATAGGTGAGTACAGGCACATAAACACCAAGAGACCTGACTCCTAGCTCAGGGAACACGAAGATCAGGCCCCGCCCCCTTGGACAATGACCCCCTATATACCCTGTACCTGTGCAACCTCATTTCCTGTTAATGGACGCTGGCCCTTTAAGAAAGGGTCAGTGACCGCGCGCGCGCCCTAATGCGCATGCGCGCCGCCCGGGTGCCAGAAGCCAGGGAAGGAGGCTGCGAGGAGGACGCAGGGGAGCCGGCCAGGTCCAGGGAAGCTGTCGGGCGCCGGGATCGGGGGCCCGGAGCCCTGGGACGGACGGAATCCGGTGACTGGGGAGCGGAGAGCGTGGCAGGTGAGCCGGGGAACGGGGGTGAGGACCCGGGGAGCGTGACAGTACCCCCCCCCCCCACGCCCCCCTCCCCGCAACCGGGACATGAAGGCACGGATAAGAGGAGTGCCCACGTTCTCCCTGGGCTCCCAAGACCTATCCTCAGGACCATACCCTTCCCAGTCCACCAGGAAGAACTGTCGACCTCGTACGGTCTTCATGGCCACGATATCCCTTACCGCATAGATGTCATCATCGGCAATAGGAGGAGGGGCCGGACTGGCAGCAGCGGAGAAGGGACCAAGGACAACCGGCTTGAGCAGAGAGACGTGGAAGGAGTTGGGTATCCTCATCGTGGCCGGGAGCTGTAGCTTGTAGGATACCTCATTGATCTTGCTGAGGACCTTAAACGGCCCGATGTAGCGAGGACCCAGCTTGTAGGAAGGTATCTTCAATCGGATGTACTGGGAAGCAAGCCAGACCAGGTCACCAGGAGAGAAACACGGAGGATCCAGACGTCTCTTGTCAGCGTGTTTCTTCATCCGCTGGGAAGCGCGCCCAAGGGACGCTTTGACAGAGTCCCAAATGGTAGCAAAGTCACGAACTGCAGTATCAGCAGCCGGGACATCCGATGAAGGGGATATAGGCAATGGGACGGCGGGCTGGAGTCCGTAAACAACATGGAAGGGAGATTCGGAGGATGACTCACTGACGTGGTGGTTATGGGAGAATTCAGCCCAAGGCAGAAGCGAGGACCAGTCGTCGTGATGGGCGTTGACATAGTGACGTAGGTATGAGGTCACGATTTGATTGACCCTCTCCACTTGGCCGTTAGACTGAGGATGGTAAGAAGAAGAAAAGTCCAGAGTCACTCCCAGATGTTTGCATAGAGCCCTCCAGAAGCGGGAGGTGAACTGAGTTCCTCTGTCGGACACTATGTGGGATGGAAAGCCATGCAAGCGGAAGATGTGATGTATATAGGCTTCCGCGAGTTCCTGAGCAGAGGGCAGTCCGGCCATAGGAACGAAGTGGGCCATTTTGGAGAATCGATCAACCACGACCCATATGACTGTGTGCCCGGAGGATAATGGCAAGTCCGTAATAAAGTCCATTGCTATGTGTTGCCACGGGACTGAGGGTATCGGTAAAGGCAGAAGACGGCCATGGGGCAAGTGTTTGGGCGTCTTGTTCCTGGCACAGGAGGAGCAGGCAGAGACAAAAGCAGCGACGTCCGTGCGAAGGGATGGCCACCAGTAATGGCGTACAATCGCACCCCATGTTCTCTTCTGACCAGCATGCCCGGCTGTTTTTGAGGCATGACCCCAGTGTAACACTTTTTGCCTGTCGGTATCGGAGACATAGGTCTTCCCGGGCGGTATCTGGGCTAGGGTAACAGGGGCCACCGGAATGATGTTGCTAGGACAGATGATGGGTTGGGTAGTCTCTTCCTCCTGCTCCATGGGCATGAAAGACCTGGACAAGGCATCAGCGCGTACATTCTTGTCCGCGGGTCGGAAGTGAAGCTGAAAGTCGAACCTGGCAAAGAATAAGGACCACCTGGCTTGCCGTGGGTTCAGTCGCTGAGCGGACCGCAGGTATTCTAGGTTCTTGTGGTCCGTGTAGATGATCACGGGATACACTGCACCTTCCAGGAGGTAGCGCCATTCCTCCAGTGCCAGTTTGACTGCCAAGAGCTCTCGGTCCCCGATGGTATAGTTGCGTTCAGGCGCTGAGAAGCCCTTGGAGAAGAATCCGCAAGTCACCATCTTCCCGGAGGAGGACTTCTGCATGAGCACTGCTCCGGCTCCTGAGGAGGAGGCATCCACCTCCAAGGTGAACTGGCGGTTCAACTCCGGACGGTGAAGTACAGGCGAGGAAGCAAAAGCCCGCTTCAAAGAGCCAAACGCGGCGTCGGCCGCAGGCGACCAGTCCTTTGGATTTGCCTCTTTCTTAGTCAAAGCGGAAAGTGGAGCAGTCAGAGCAGAGAAGTGAGGGACGAATTGGCGGTAGTAGTTGGCGAATCCCAGGAAGCGTTGGATTGCCTTCAGTCCAGAAGGGGGAGGCCAGTTGAGAATGGCGGAGACCTTCTTGGGATCCATCTGCAGTCCAGTCTCAGAGATGATGTACCCCAGAAAGGGGAGAGAAGACTGCTCAAAGACACACTTCTCATACTTTGCGTACAGACGGTTCTCTCTTAGTCGTCGTAGAACCAGCTGTACGTGCTCTCTGTGGGTTGGGAGGTCCGGAGAGAAGACAAGGATGTCATCTAGATATACTACCACACAGGTGTAGAGGAGGTCTCGGAACACGTCGTTCACCAGTTCTTGGAAGACGGCAGGGGCGTTACACAGGCCGAAGGGCATCACGCAGTACTCATAGTGTCCATCACGCGTATTAAACGCGGTCTTCCATTCGTCACCAGAGCGGATGCGCACCAGATTGTAAGCACCCCGAAGATCCAGCTTGGTGAACAGACGAGCTCCTCTAAGCCGGTCAAACAATTCGGGGATGAGCGGCAGAGGGTACTTGTTCTTAACAGTGATCTGATTCAGACCCCGGTAGTCGATGCAGGGACGTAAATCGCCCTCTTTTTTCTTGACAAAGAAGAAACCTGCTCCAGCAGGAGAGGAGGATCTCCGAATGAATCCCCTAGCCAGGCTCTCTGAGATGTAAGTCGACATAGCCCTTGTTTCGGCTGGAGATAAAGGATATATCCGTCCTCGTGGTGGCGTTGTTCCAGGGAGCAGGTCGATGGCACAATCGTAGGGGCGATGTGGCGGCAGTACCTCGGATTCTTTTTTATCAAAGACATCAGCAAAGGACCAATAAGCCGAGGGCAGCCCCGGTAGGTTCTCAGGAACCGGAGGTCGTCGGATGGGTTGTGTGGATTTTAGGCATCTCTCATGACACGAAGCACCCCAGCGGGTGATTTCGCCAGTGCCCCAGCTGACTGATGGTTCGTGAGTCCGTAACCATGGAAGGCCCAGCAGGATCTGATGGGACATGTGCGGTAGGACGTAGAAGGCGATGTTCTCGGTGTGAAGAGCACCGATGCGCAGTTCAACCGGCCTGGTGGTCCAGGAGATGGTGTCAGAAAGGGGTCTCCCATCCACAGAGGCAATCACCAGGGGCTTGTTGAGTGGGATAACAGGCACCTGGTATTTGTCCACGGTGGCTTGCTGGATGAAATTGCCTGCTGCCCCGGAATCAAGATAGGCCTCAGCCGTGAACCGCGTCTCTCCCGTTGTCACTTGCACGGTCCATGTGACCGGATCGGAGAGAGTCCCAGCACCTAGGGTGGCCTCTCCTACCAACCCTAGGCTTTGGAGTTTCCCGGCCTTTCCGGACAGGAACGGAGGAGGTGTGTGCCCTCACCGCAGTAAAAGCAGAGACCCTGGGCAAGCCGCTCTGCTCTACGTTGTGCAGACTGACGCACTCGGTCAATCTGCATGGGCTCGTGGACGGGACTCCCAGCTGTTGATGACTGAGGTACGGAGGGCTTCTGAGGAGGAGATGAATGCCGTAACGGGCGTCTCTCACGAGATAGCTCTTTGGAGCGCTCCTGAAAACGTATGTCCACACGAGTTGCTAGGGCAATCAGGGCATCTAGGGTGGAGGGCACGTCCCGACCCGCCAACTCATCCTTGATGCGACTCGAGAGTCCCTCCCAGAAGGCGGCTGTTAGGGCCTCATTATTCCACCCGAGTTCTGAAGCCAAAGTGCGAAAACGGATGGCGTATTGGCCCACCGTCAGTGTTCCTTGACGTAGGCGGAGGAGTGATGAAGCAGAGGCAGAAGCGCGTCCCGGCTCGTCAAAGGTGCTGCGGAATGCCTGCAGGAACTGTTGAAGATCCTTGGTCATGGGGTCCTCCTTCTCCCACAAGGGGTTCATCCACGCCAGCGCCTTGCCCTCTAGGTGGGACATTATAAAGGCGACCTTGGCTTGGTCGGAGGCGAACAGATGTGGCAGCTGCGTGAAATGAAGGGAACATTGATTTATGAAGCCCCTGCAGGTCTTGGGATCTCCAGCATAACGAGGAGGTGACGCCAAACGGAGTCGGGAAGCATCTGACGAGGTTGCCACTGGTGCGGGGGCCATGGCTTGCCTGGCGGGGGACCTGGGTGCCGCAGGCGTCATTGATGCTTGTAATGTGTACAGGCGGGTGTCCACGGAGGTCATGAATTGCAGCATGCGGGTCTGGACTTCACGCTGGCGTTGGAGTTCCTCTTGCAGAGCCATTAGTGCTGCAGCGGGATCCATGGCCTGATCTTACTGTCACGGCCGGGCGGTCGGGCAGACCCAGGAGGTGGATCCACTGGACCGAACTCTCTGAGATGGTGGTAGGGAGTCCGGCAGCTGAAGCACTGATGGGCAGTAGAACAGTCCGTGCAAGAGAAGGCAGCGGAGGAGTCCCAGGGACCACGGAGTCACAGAAGGTGGTCTTGGTGACGTAGCTCAGGTTCGGAGGCCGAGGTGATATCAGGCGGGGTCCGGAACCTCTGGAGCAAGATGACGGGTCACCGCAGGGATCCGGGATGGTACGGACTGTCAGATGGCAGACGGACAGCGTGCGGGGATCAGGACACGGCAGACTGGATGGCGAGGCAGGTACGGCTCTACAAAGACAGATAGGTGAGTACAGGCACATAAACACCAAGAGACCTGACTCCTAGCTCAGGGAACACGAAGATCAGGCCCCGCCCCCTTGGACAATGACCCCCTATATACCCTGTACCTGTGCAACCTCATTTCCTGTTAATGGACGCTGGCCCTTTAAGAAAGGGTCAGTGACCGCGCGCGCGCCCTAATGCGCATGCGCGCCGCCCGGGTGCCAGAAGCCAGGGAAGGAGGCTGCGAGGAGGACGCAGGGGAGCCGGCCAGGTCCAGGGAAGCTGTCGGGCGCCGGGATCGGGGGCCCGGAGCCCTGGGACGGACGGAATCCGGTGACTGGGGAGCGGAGAGCGTGGCAGGTGAGCCGGGGAACGGGGGTGAGGACCCGGGGAGCGTGACACTATGGAGGACCTGTGCAACCTCAATGGTCTCTCTCTCTTGAACTTTGATAGCTGATAACAGTGAACACTAAATTCTATCTAATTACCAAGGAAATGTAGAAAAAAATAAGACTTCATGTGAGGTCTAAGCAAAAGAGACATTAAAAAATATACAACCTACCCCCCCACATATGTTTGCACTTGAGGTTTTTTTATGAGATCGTGGGAAAAAAACTAAACACATCTCTACAAAAGACCATGGTCAACTGCGTTGGTCCTATGGAGGACCTATGCAACCTCAATGGACAATGTGTCTGGAGACTTCATAGCTGACTATGGAGGATCTGTGCAACCTCAATGGTCGATCTCTCTTGAGCCTTCATAGCTGACTATGGAGGACCTAGAAACCTAAATGGTCGATCTCTCTTGAGCCTTCATAGCTGATAACAGTGAACACTAAATTCTATCTAGTTACTAAGGAAATGTAGAGAATATAAGACTTCATTTGAGGTGTAACCAAAAGAGGACACTAAAAGTATACAAAAAACCCACATATGTTTGCAGTTGAGGTTTTTATATGAGATCGTGGGACGTGTTCTAAGAAACGTTCCTAAGACTTTTTCTATTTCAACCACAATTACAATATTATACCCAAGTACTACATATGCAACTGTTTAGATATTTTCTACCACAATGAAGACAAAGGAACAAAAACAGGACAACAAATTTAGCCTTAAGATCATGTACTTAGGTCAGAAGAAGTTATTGGTGAAGGTCTGTGAGCCGAGGAACCCACTAATTTCAAGATCGAAAAGGGAAATCTCGAAATCTCACCTACTTAAATCAATGGAATAGTAATGCCCCGTTGATTTGGCGGTGAAACCATCAAAATTGGAGGCAAACCCAACTTCCTGGGACCATGAAAAAGTAAAACAGGCAAAAACATCATATAATATCATGTAAGGACTTGGTTTTACGAGAAGAAATTTGGTAATGTCGATGAAGCAGCAGCAAATAAAAAATAGTACCATAGGCAGCAAAGGAAAAAAAAAAAAAAGTAATCACACCAATGATCAAATGCTAGAAAAATCGACTCCGGGGGACTCTTCAAAATGTCGAAATAACATAAACCATGAAATGTTTTATTACCCAATTAAGTGTTGTCTTTAGGTTAGAATTATGGGAACACGGAACCAAGTTCTTCCAAGAAAGAATTGTTCACGATTTATAGGCTCCTGACAATGGTTGATTGAGAATGGTGGATGAGGTTTTCGGAAAACACTTCAAACCTCTACCTGAGGGGGCAATCAAATGGCTATCCAAATAAAAGGTTTAGATGCTCTTCACTAATAGGATTTACTCTTGTTTTTTTCTTAGATACCCTACACAGATGAAATTTACGACCTGGTTGATGTTCATTTCAGACTCTCAAAGAGTCAAGAGTGTTGCTTCCAGTGACCAAAATCTTTCAAAAACAGTCACATAGAGGTCCAAATTGGGCCAAAGTCTTAAAGTCTTTCTGTAGGTGGTCCTACACACTAGTTGAATGTCAGCCAAACCCACTGATTCAGATGGGACTAATCTACTACTAGTCAGTAGAGGTGTTCTGACCAGTGGCGTAACTAGAGTTTGATAGGCCCCAGTGCAAAATTTGGACTTGCCACCACATCCTCAAATGTTGGTCAGATGCATGTATATGTATGTATAGATTTAGTGTTCTAAATCCTTTAAAGACATACGAGTTTCCCTACCCCCATTATGTAGTAATGTCCCCCATCCTGTTCTAATGTACCCCGTGCTGGGCTCCTTTCCTGATAAATATGTCCCTCATTCTGGTATATATGTTTCCCATCCTGGTATATTTGCCCCTCATCCTGTAATGTCCCCCATCCTAGTAAATATGTCCCCCATCCTGGTATATATTGTCCCCCTCCTGTGTATATACTGTCCCCATCCTGGGCCTCTCATGGTATATATTGTCTGCCTCCTGGTATATATGTTCCTTTCCTGGGTCCCTCCTGGTATATACTGTTCCCTTCCTGGTATATTCTGTCCCCTTGCTGGTATATATGTTCCTCTCCTGGGCCGCTCCTGATATATACTGTCCCCCTCCTGGTATATATGTTCCTCTCCTGGTATAAACTGTCCCCCTCCTGGGATAAACTGTCCCCTTCCTGGTATATACTGTCTTTTTGCTGGTATATATATTCCTCTCCTGGGCCCCTGCTGATATATACTGTCCCCCTCCTGGTATATATGTACCTCTCCTGGGCCCCTCCTGGTATATACTGTCCCCCTCCTGGGATATACTGTCCCCTTCCTGGGATATACTGTCCCCTTCCTGCTATATATGTTCCTCTACTAGGCCCTCCTGGTATATACTGTCCTCCTCCTGCTATATACTGTACTCACCACCTACCAGGTTCCCATGCCGCGTGGCGTCATCCTCTATAGCTGGCCTGCAGCTGGCAGCTTTCATTGGCGCACATCCAGCTGAACCAGGGGCTGGGGCCAGCGGGCCCCCTGCAATCCCAGCCCGGTCGTGATCCCTGCGATCGCGATCATTCTGCCCCTGGTTTTGACTCTTCCCTGATGGCAAATGTTGGATGAAGAAGGAAGGGTCTGGCATGTTGGTTTTCTTGTGTTCTCCTCACCTTGCACTTCACGGGGAAGAATAGGTGTTAGTTGGCAATGGCTGCTATATCTAATGTGTATGGCTAGCTTTTGACCACAGACAACCTGATATGCTTTTTCCATATGCTAAAATGGCAAATCTTAGAACCCTGGTAGCCAATGCATCTAAGTTTTTAGACTGCTCTTTAGAATCCTTGAAGATTCAACTTTAGGCTCCTCTGTTGATCCCTTGATTGAAGGTGATGTGGAGAATTTGGAGTAGTACAGCCATCCACATCATGTAGTGACCATGAATGATGCTGCAGTTGCAGTACCATTCTGGCCATCACTACACAAAATGCAGAGCTGTGGCACTTCCAGTGCGCTGAGACATCCTTAATCAGCCAATGCCAAATGGAAATACCAAGCAAACTGCGAAAAGGGAGGGGAGGGAAGAGTGAAACCCTGTGTCTAGGAGAGGGGGAGATGGTGACCTCTGATAAAACCTTCCGCTGCCTCCTGGCTCCCCTGACACTCTTAGATAGATTCTACACCTATGCGCCGAGCAAGATACCTGGCCCTGGTTGACCCTGAACTGGGCACTAGGTAATGAATGGGTGGGATGAGCGCTAGTCAACCCTACAAAGTCCTAAAGAACACACAGGGAAAGCAAACAGGGGAAAGCAAACAAGCAACTTATCTCCAAGATGACTTAGGCCGGGGCCACCGGGGCTACTGCGATCCTCGCATGACACTCGGCTCACGCTGGCAGCACAGCGGGAGCCGAGTGTCATTGCGACTGAGGTCCGATCATGCGATCGGACCTTAGCTGCGGGGGGCGGGCCAGTGCTGAGTAGGATGAGGGGGGGACCGCCATGGAGAGGGAGGGATTTATCTCCCTCTCTCCTCCGTAGCCGGCTATTGCGATTCTTGCCCTGCACTCTCTGTACACCGGTGTACCGCGAGTGCGGTGTGATCTTTCTCTTGCCCCATAGACTTCAATGGGTGCGAGAGAAAGAGTCTCGCATTACAATTGCTCATGGGTGCTGACACATAGGCTAATATTGTCCGAGTGGAATGCGATGTTTTATAGTATTCCACTCGGTCCGATTTTCATGCCGTGTGTCTTAGGCCTTAGAGACAGGAACAGCAACATACAACGTTTCTCTAGATGAATACAAGCAGGCTGCTTGCAATCAGAACCGTATAGAAATTTGACTATCACCAGCAGCATACTAAGGGGAAATGCAGGTATATAAAGACAGAGGGTGAGGGATAATGATTAGCAGCTGAAAGGAAAAGATCTCAGCAGGATCCTAAAGGGGAAAGAGTAAACCCGAACAGAGAAGACACAGAAAACTCCATTCACAAATGGACAAATGCAGCCGGACACCACAGGGAGGTCCCACCCGTGACCATCTTTAAAGGTACAGCATATTTTATGGTTATATTATATGGTTGCAGATGATTCAATCCACTTGCTCTAAATAAACAAAACGAGGCATTCTTATCTTGTAAAATATGTGACCCTTATGTAAAGCTTCCTGTTTATGCTAGAGTTATTGGTCGTTCCCGAGGAACAAAGTGAACCCATCCGTGACGATTTTTATGAAACGGGCGTCTAAAGCTTTACATGTTAATGTCGCCACATCCTATTAACCTGTGGACCGGTCGTATAACCAATGGCCCTTGTGATGAGGACGATTATAGATTTATAGCCAATCCTGTCTGCTTAATAAAAAAAAAAAAACACTAGGAAGAAAAGGAAGCGAACATTTGCTCCATTAAATTAAACTGTTTCAATTAAGGAATAATTACACTGGGGAACAGCAATTACGCAGATTTTCTTTCACCGCCGAGCTAACGAGGGTCAGCTAATTCCTCCGAAAGAAACGTACGGCAAAAAGGAAAAATAATCACAAAAATATTTACAGCCCGACATAACCAAACAAGCCTAATAAAAAATTATGGGTCAATAGATGTGACCACCAGCCGGAGTCTACGAGAGTTTGCTTAGGTCTAGGTGTCGCGGGCGGGGAGGGGACGCTGCGCTCACCACGCTCGGGTCCGGCGCTGCTGCTGCTGCTCGGTGGCTCGAGCGGTGGGCCGGATCTGGGGACTCGAGCGGCGCTCCTCGCCCGTGAAAGGGGAATAGTTTTTGGGGTTTGGGAAGTCGGTCCGTGACGCCACCCACGGTTGTGGTGAGGTTGGGACACCACCGCTGATCTGGACGGGGATCCCGGGAGCGATGACAGGGCGCAGCTGAGATGTTTCTCTCCCCTCCATGGTTAGGGGGTTTTGGTGGTCCTGGGGCTCGGTGATGGTGACTGAAAGGTGGACGGCGGGGTTTGGTGAGGTGCACGGTTGCGGGGGCAGCGCGGTGCCAGACGGCACGGTGGTACTCACTCGGCCAATAACGTAGACGGAGTCTCTGGTAAAACAAACGGCTGGATGGACGGGTCCCGCAGCCGGCTGCGGTGGTCACTCCCGGTAGGTTGGCGGTGACTGTCTCTCCCTGCACCTGTGATGTGTTTTCGGCTCCGATGGCTTCCCACCGCTAACCCGCTCCCCAGCGGTGTATTTGCCAGAGGAGCCCGTTTTTTTGCCCGCAGGCTCTGGCCCTGGGAATTCTAGCTGTGGCGGTGGCTGTATTTCCCTTCACGGTTGAGCGGTTGCCTTCAGTCGGGTCTTTGCTGCTGGGAAACCCCAGAGGTTCCCGTCGCTGACGGATCTGACCCGTTTAACGGCGACTCCAAGCCTGGTCGGGGTCCGTAGGCCCTGCCGAATGGTGCTGGCTTCTCTTCGCTCCCCGGTTCGGTACCGGCAGGCCACCGCCCGTCCCCGGTCCTTACGGTTATGCGTCAATCGGCCTCTCCTGCAGACGGTCACCATCGCCTGCCAACCTTGCTCTTGGGTGCCCGGGCCACGTACCCGGTCAGTCTGCTCTTGCTCCTCCATTACCACTTCCCTCAACTCTCACTTCTCTCTCTAACTGTTCTGACTTCCTTTCCCGCCTCCAGGACTGTGAACTCCTCAGTGGGAGGGGCCAACCGCCTGGCTCCACCCCACCTGGTGTGGACTTCAGCCCCTGGAGGGAGGCAACAAGGATTTGCGTGTGTGACTGGTGTGCCTAACCGGGGTGTGGGGTGTGTTGTTGCAGTACCTGTGACGTCCTGGCTTGTCCAGGGCGCCACATAGGGAAGGAAGAAGATCAATCGTGAAAGTTGGGTTGTTTCAACCCACGTCTCCCGTATTGCCTTCGTCTTGATAAAAGGTTCTTGGGCTAAATAAAAAACACATCTTCCTGCCTCTATAAAAACATCTACGATCATTCAGGCCAAAGCCATATCGTAAAATGGTTGACTCCCTTCTACGATGAACCCAACCAATTTTCCGATAAATACTTTTCAACGGGATATCAACGAGGACTCACTTTGAGAATCCCACCACCTTGGCGGCACTCTATCTCTAGCGATGGGTTAGAGGTTCCGAAGTACTGTAGGTTGAGGAGCTTTAATCCGTCAGATCTTTGAAGGTCCAACTTTAGGCACCTCTGTTGATCACTTGATTGAAGGTGACATGGTAAATTTGGAGTAGTATAGCTATGTCCATCATGTATTGACAATGACTGATGCTGCAATTGCAGTACCATTTTTGGATACTACACAAAATGCAGAGCTGTGGCACCTCCAGCGCGCTGAGACATCCCGGATCAGTAATTTTATCAGTCGGGCCATCATGGATCTCTTATTTATGACCTATCATTGTCACACTTGATATGGGGAATTACCAAGCAAAAGGTAAAAAGGGAGGGGAGGGAAGAGGGAAACCTGTGTCTAGGGGAGGGGGAGATGGTGACCCCCTGACTAAACCTTCTGCTGGACCCTAGCTCCTCTGACATCCATAGATAGATTGCGTACATATGCGCTGAGCAGGATACCTGGCCTTGGCTGACCCTGAACCAGACCCTAGGTATAGAATGGGCAGGATTCACTTTGAGAATCTCTTGAAGGACCCAAGCTTGTAGGAGTGTCATCAATGATACATTTTAGCCTCTTGACATTTTGGAAAAGCCACACAGTTGGTTTTATTAGATCCACCAGTCCAGATTTGGTCAGGTAGTGCACCTCTACAAGATTGGTTAGCTGTCATGGGGTCTAATGGGATAACAGGGGATCGGGACTGGACCTCAGGATAGAGGGCCCTAGCTGTCCCTTATCGCAGAGATACAGTTAGGTCCAGAAATATTTGGACAGTGACACAAGTTTTGTTATTTTAGCTGTTTACAAAAACATGTTTAGAAATACAATTATATATATAATATGGGCTGAAAGTGCACACTCCCAGCTGCAATATGAGAGTTTTCACATCCAAATCAGAGAAAGGGTTTAGGAATCATAGCTCTGTAATGCATAGCCTCCTCTTTTTCAAGGGACCAAAAGTAATTGGACAAGGGACTCTAAGGGCTGCAATTAACTCTGAAGGCGTCTCCCTCGTTAACCTGTAATCAATGAAGTACTTAAAAGGTCTGGGGTTGATTACAGGTGTGTGGTTTTGCATTTGGAAGCTGTTGCTGTGACCAGACAACATGCGGTCTAAGGAACTCTCAATTGAGGTGAAGCAGAACTTCCTGAGGCAGAAAAAAAAGAAAAAATCCATCAGAGAGATAGCAGACATGCTTGGAGTAGCAAAATCAACAGTCGGGTAGATTCTGAGAAAAAAGGAATTGACTGGTGAGCTTGGGAACTCAAAAAGGCCTGGGCGTCCACGGATGACAACAGTGGTGGATGATCGCCGCATACTTTCTTTGGTGAAGAAGAACCCGTTCACAACATCAACTGAAGTCCAGAACACTCTCAGTGAAGTAGGTGTATCTGTCTCTAAGTCAACAGTAAAGAGAAGACTCCATGAAAGTAAATACAAAGGGTTCACATCTAGATGCAAACCATTCATCAATTCCAAAAATAGACAGGCCAGAGATAAATTTGCTGAAAAACACCTCATGAAGCCAGCTCAGTTCTGGAAAAGTATTCTATGGACAGATGAGACAAAGATCAACCTGTACCAGAATGATGGGAAGAAAAAAGTTTGGAGAAGAAAGGGAACGGCACATGATCCAAGGTACACCACATCCTCTGTAAAACATGGTGGAGGCAACGTGATGGCATGGGCATGCATGGCTTTCAATGGCACTGGGTCACTTGTGTTTATTGATGACATAACAGCAGACAAGGGTAGCCGGATGAATTCTGAAGTGTACCGGGATATACTTTCAGCCCAGATTCAGCCAAATGCCGCAAAGTTGATCGGACGGCGCTTCATAGTACAGATGGACAATGACCCCAAGCAACAGCCAAAGCTACCCAGGAGTTCATGAGTGCAAAAAAGTGGAACATTCTGCAATGGCCAAGTCAATCACCAGATCTTAACCCAATTGAGCATGCATTTCACTTGCTCAAATCCAGACTTAAGACGGAAAGACCCACAAACAAGCAAGACCTGAAGGCTGCGGCTGTAAAGGCCTGGCAAAGCATTAAGAAGGAGGAAACCCAGCGTTTGGTGATGTCCATGGGTTCCAGACTTAAGGCAGTGATTGCCTCCAAAGGATTCGCAACAAAATATTGAAAATAAAAATATTTTGTTTGGGTTTGGTTTATTTGTCCAATTACTTTTGACCTCCTAAAATGTGGAGTGTTTGTAAAGAAATGTGACAATTCCTACAATTTCTATCAGATATTTTTGTTCAAACCTTCAAATTAAATGTTACAATCTGCACTTGAATTCTGTTGTAGAGATTTCATTTCAAATCCAATGTGGTGGCATGCAGAGCCCAACTCGCGAAAATTGTGTCACTGTCCAAAGATTTCTGGACCTAACTGTACCTCTAATGGTGAAAATGTCTGAGCCACTTTCCTTGCCCTGCTCCTGGGAAGCCCTAATCTTATACCCCCACCCCAGGAGTATAAGATCAGAAGTAATAAGTAGATTGTGTGGATTATAGCCCACTTTTTGATTTAGGTATACAGTTATCTTATTGTCACGGGGTGGCATGGGATAGGGGCTTTTAGACTGACCCTCAGGCTAGCTGTCTCTAATCCCAGAGATACCTCTAATGGAAAGATGTCTGAGCTGCCTTCCTTGCACTGCTCCTGCAAGCCCTGATTTTATACTTCACTCCACCACCCCAGGGGTGGACCGGGACAGGAGTGTTTGAACCCACAGATATAGATAAAAGAGGAAAGAAAAATCATTATCACACACCTAGTACACACAGAGATCTAAGACAATATGTGATAAGGAGGAAATAAAGAGCAGGGAGGAAATACCCAGACGATGAGAGGATTTTCACAGCACGCAACAAATAATAATATATTTATTCTCTTTTACACTGTCATTAATTGCACAGCATTTTATATAAATTGGCAACATTGTCCCCATTGGTGATCACAATCTAAAGTCCCTATCAGTATGTCTTTGGAGTATGTGAGGAAACCAGAGTATCCGGAGGAAATCCACACAAACACAGGGAGAACATACAAACTCCTTGCAGATATTGTCCTTGGTGAGACTGCAATGCTAACCACTGAGCCACCGCGCCTCACCAGCAACTGGAATACAACAGCACACAGATCGGTTTAGCAAAAGCTATAGTTGGCATCGGAAGACAGGCTCCACCACCTTAAAAAGGCAGGGAGTAACTGTGGTAGGTCTCCCACAAGATGTGATCCAAGAGGTAATTAGCAGGCTAGCAGAGAATAATAGAGCACACAGCTGGTTGATGCCCGAGCCTGCCTGTGCAACTCAGGAGTGTGAAGGCCTAGGCTATGAATAGTTTGTGCAGTGTAATATACTAAGATAATCTGTCCTTTGAATGCTTTATGTACTGATTCTCCATATATACCTAATTGAAATATTAACGGAATGAATAACCAAAACAAATTATGCTCAGGCATAAGTAGAATAAGTTTGTAGTTTCATGAATAAGTATCTGACATTCTTGAATAGAACAGTTACTCGTCTGTAGTCTCATGAATAAGTATCTGACATTCTTGAATAGAACAGATACTCATTTGTAGTTTTATGAATAAGTAACTGACATTGTTCTATCCATAGACTCTCGTCTATATCCAGACACACCTTAATGCTTTACTATGGAATGTTGCTGTACAGGAAAGACTATCCAAAGAAGGGAATGAGCTAGACCAAAACTAATTGGTTGGTTAAGTGACAATGCAGAAAAACTGTATAAGAATGCTATGCTTTGAATACAAGGGTTAGAAGACCTCTACTGGGCTTCTCCCAAATAGAGATACGTCTCTCTGTGGTCATTTTCCTGATTCATATATATCTGCGCAGTTCTGATTCGGAATCCTCCTCCGAGACCCTGAGAGACCCTGAGGTCTCCCCAAAAAGGAGCAGCAGAGAAAGCGTAGTTTGGAGAGTCATTCTGCAGTGTGAACAGCGTCAGATGACGCCATGACACTCAGCAAGCTTAGAGCCAAGCACAATGTGACATTAACAAGCTGTAGGACCTGGTGGACTCATAGCTAAGACCAACGTTGGAAGGAACATACATCAGCTCGATGAGACTGTACTTTGGGTTCCTTTATATACTCACAGAGTGCAGTTATTCTTAGTAATGCCCTTGAAAATGACTATGTAAATGAATTGTAGGGCACACTGACTTTCCCGCAGACATTTAGGATAATATTACAAACTAAGCTAAAATTTCATGGGCTTATACAGAATTGATGTCCCTCTCAATCGGCCACTTAAAAAGATAAATTTGCTGCCTCGGACACTTTAGGAAGAGGAAAATGTCAGCGTCGCGTATGGTTATAGATCGTGGCCGGCAAATTGCCCACTACCTATAGTAGATTTTGGACTCTGATCAAATCAATTTCCTGCACTTTTTATTATTCGCCTTTTTGAAATGTTACTTAAGAAAGGCTATAAAATAAAGCAAAAATGAAATTGGGCTATTGTAATGTGAATAGACATGTAGTTATAGACTATTCACAATTTATCACCGTGAAATAAGTCCAATCATACAAGGCTGGAGTTTCACACTAATTATTTCCAATTATTAAGCTTCATTTGTGCCATGGGGGTTGCAAAGTGAAAAATACAGGATCCCTTAAAGGAGTTTTCTCAAGAACAAAATGTATTTTATCAATAGATCTTGGAATAATAATAATTTCCACAATTGGATGTGTTTAAAAAAATGTTCCTGTGCTGGGATAATCTTATATATGTGTCCCTGCTGTGTACTGTGTAATGGCTGTGTCTGACCGTACAGGAACATGGTCTGATCTTACCACATCTCTTGGCAGGGGGTGACTTATGAAGTATACAGACATTACAGAACGGGATAACAAATAATTCTTTCTTTGATGTAAAACAGTTTTTAAAAACAGGCAGGGAAAAGTTTTACCTCACAGAAAGAATCTGCTATGATCACGTGCTGTGCTGTCTATATACTCTCTCAGAGAGGAAGTAAAATAGTATACAGAAATTACAGGATGGGATCACAAATAATTCTTTGAGGTAAAACATTTTAAAAAAAAACACAATCAGGGAAATGTTTTACATCACAAAAAGAATCATCTATGATCCTTGGCTGTATTGTCTGTATACTTTCTTTTGCATCCTTCTCTGCCCAGGAGATCTGGTGGTCCAGGGAGGAAGTTAAGGAGTATACAGAAATTACAGGACAGGATTGCAAATAATTTTTTCTTTGAGGTACAACATTTTTTTTAAAAACAGGCAAGGAAATGTTTTACCTCACAAAAAGAATCATCTATGATCCCCTGCTGTATTGTCTGTATACTTTCTATCCCATTTGCTTCTGCCCAGTAGATCTAGTGAGCCGGGGAAGAAGTTAAAGAGTGTACAAACATTACAGCACAGGATTACAAATAATTCTTTCTTTGAGGTAAAACATTTTTTTCAGAACAGGCAGGGAAATGTTTTACCTCACAATTAGAATCAAGAATCATCTATGATCCCCTTCTGTATTGTTTGTATACTCTCTTTAGAATCCTTCTCTGCCTAGGAGATCTGCTGGGCAGGGGAGGAAGTTAAGGAGTATACAGCAATTACAGTACAGGATTGCAAATAATTGTATCTTTGAGGTAAAATATTTTTTTAAAAACAGGCAGGGAAATGTTTTACCTCACAAAAAGAATCATCTATGATCCCCTTCTGTAATGTCTGTATACTCTCTTTTGCATCCTCCCCTGAACAGGAGATCTGGTGGGTTGGGGAGGAAGTGAAACAGTATAGAGAAACTACAGGATGGGATTGCAAATAATTCTTTCTTTGAGGTAAAACATATTTTAAACACAGGCAGGGAAATGTTTTACCACACAAAAAGAATAATCTATGACCCATGATGTAGTGTCTGTATACTCTTGTATTTCCTTCCGTCTTCAGGAGATGTGTTATGAACAGACCATTCCCCTGTACGGTCAGACACAGCAATTACACAGTACACAGCAGGGATACATATATAAGATTATCTCAGCACAGGGACATTTTCTTTAAACACATCCAATTGTGGAAATTTTTATTATCCCAAGATCTATTGATTAAAATCAACTTTGTTCTTGGGAAGTTTCTTTAAGACCACCACACAGTAGATGAAAGTAGGGAGAGCCTGCCAGTTTTGGTGGTACCGGTCAACTAATTGATGTGTATGAAGGTTTCCTGGCTCAACACCAACAGATGATGTTTTGGGGGAGAGAGGGATGGGGCTGTTGGGATTTCAATACACATCCTTCTTGTTTTCAGTGATAGTGCTTAGGGTGTCCGGTAGCCAAGCAATGGCTTTCATCTTAATGCATGAAGAGCATGCGGAAGAGCATTAGTCGGGAGAAATAGCGGTCTACCGGACGCCTCATGTGTATGGCAGGCTTTAGACATCTCAACTCAGTTGAGGCAACATCAAACCAATGTGTTTTTAGAAGCCACTTCTACAATGTGGATTATTTGCTCTGCACAAATTCAGCAAGATGGCCACCATTTTGCTGAACCGTAGAAGATCAGTAAAAGGTTAAAAATCTAATTTAAAAAAATGTGTACACCTCACCACTCACCTCCAGGCCACTTCCCCCGCATGGTCCTTGCCACCTCTTCTTACTAAGACTGCCATGAATTACTTCTCTGCGCAGGCGCCGTAAGGTTGTGGTGATGCTGTGAGGTCAGAATGTGTGCTACGCCGCTCTGATGGGCACACTAGGCCGGGATGTCTGCCGTTATTAGGCCCGGGACATCCCTGAGCACTTCCAAGAGGTCCTGTGCTTAGTCTAGTTGGAAGTCCCAGCCTAGCATGAAGATACCCAAGGTTTAAGAGGGAAACGCTAGTAGGAAGGGGTTCCAAGGACCATATGGGGGACAATGAGCAGCGGAGGTGGTGGTGAGGCGAGTAATGGTTGTTTGTTTTTTTTCTACCTACATTCAATTCGAGGATAATAAATTTAATGCAAATATAGTCGCCTGCTGTATCACGGTTCACTTATTGCGGGTACCGGGGGGATGGGTGGCAGCGGTGGTGGAGCGGGGTCACAGGAGGTAGGGCCGGCGGTGGTGGAGCAGGGTGATGCTGCGGGCGGTGCGGTGTGTGTCCCAAATGATCATTGCGGACGCTGGCAGGAACATCCAGAAGCTGTCAGCGGTATGGGCTTCAAAGAAATGTCACCCATAGTTGGCGTGTGCGAAGAATGAAATATCGGCTCAATGACGAACCGAGATCTTATCTGCGCACTTGCCACCTCCGGGTGCCACTTTCCTTAAGTTTGCTGCTGGGAGATCAATGGGCCAAAGGTGGCGCGTTTGCAGATGAGATCTTGAGCCGAGAGCTCAATCTGACTCCGGGCGCCATTATTTGAAGCCCGCACCACCGACATTTTCAGGATGGCCTCTGCCTCATCACTCACAGCGCAACGCACAATCCACAGCCAGCAACGTCTCCCCTTCCTCCTGTCACCATCCTCCACCACCCCCAGGTAAGCTAGATTCGGCTTCTAAGACGCAACCCTCATTTTCCTCCCAAATTTTTGGGAGGAAAATTGTGTCTTATAATCCGAAAAACTACGGGTAAACAATAAAGTAAAGATAACTCCGCTACTTCATGCACTTTCTCCTATCTATAGAACGTAACTTCTGCGATAGGTGAGGGATCACTGTAGAATTTCTTGGTAAAATCCAGCAGATTTGGCAAATTCGAATCTCGTCAGATCTGTTTATCTCATCAACGTTCATGGTGCACATTCCTACGGACCGGATTCTTCAAGGAATCTGTTAACCGTCTTCCTTAGCCGGGTGGTTTAGATGATTGATTGCTTGCGCATGTTGACATGTTGGTATGACGTGAACATGAATGTATAAGATCTGGAACCATAGACCTTCTCAGGATTCATGACTGACACTTAAAGACCGGCTTTATAACCACCACTAACTAAATGGTGCCAGGAAATCCCGCTCATCTCCCGACACAACCTCTAAATTTAATTTCTTCCTGTACGTTCTGAAAAAGTAAACAACGTCTTCTTTCTCGATGACATTTAACAAGGCCGGGAGATTGATGATTTCCCTCAATACGTGAAAAATCTCATTTTATCCGATGCTTGGGTCCGAATATAGCAAGTCAACCTTGTGGGAAATTAGTGCTTCAGATTTATACGTAGATATTTACAATGGAGGAAATGGATTATTTTTATGTCTTTTATGGGATGACCGGAAAAACTGAGAAAAATGTTGAATATATTGAGCTAACCTTTTTGGATATGAACGTAAAGTAACGAGTGGATACTCTGACGGCTGAGGGAACTTGAGATTTCTATGAATTACTAAAATGAAGCTCATAAACGCCTTCAAAGAAATGTTCCCAACTTATTCACGGCATGTTGTTAGTCTTCGCCAATGCTTTACGACACTCTTGGCAACTCTCCTCTAACATTTGGGTGTTGTCGCAACGAGGAGAGATGACTTGAACTCACAGATGAGTTGGGAAGTCTCCAATTCCCCCCATAAGCTCTTCGAAACAAACATTTCAATGAGGTTCCCAGTACTACTCACTGGGATTCTCCGAGACAGCCAACTCCAAAAGTTTGCAATTATGCAAAATATGACTAGTGGGATACCCAATGATTCACGGCTCCATATCTTTCATAGTTTTCGAAATACAATGGGTTTTTGACCAGTTTTCAAAAACATTGGGTGGTACCAATGTGATGCCCTAACAAAATCAGGGTGTCATAGATGACTGCACCCCTCTTTCAGGTGCAGGATTTCCTCCTCCTTGACCCTCCAACACAATCCCCATCCAGGTACACAACACCAGCCATCAAACCCTAGTCACCCACCATGACAATAGGGACACACCAGTGGGTGGGGCCAAGTGGATGGCAACGCCCACCTAGGGGTTCTGAGGTGTTATGGGAGGGGCCAGTTTCAGTCAGACAGAGAGAAGAGACAGTTGAGAGTGACGGTTGTGGGGAGTTGGAGCTGAGGAGACAGTAAACAGGGTAGCCAGGAGTTGGAGCTCCTGAGCTACCAGAGGACTGGACAACTGGACAACTGACCAGGTGGCAGTCGGCAGATAGGGCCACAGGCGACGGAGATCCGGTCACGGGAAACCTTAACCCATTATCTACCAATGTCCTTTATTGGGACGCCTAATCTTTTGCTTAAAATTCATTAAATTAAATTAATTAATCATTAATTAATTCATATAATTTATACATTACATTCATTAATTTTGCTTAAATTTCAATTTCTTTTTTCATTTAAATTTTTGTTTTTTCATTAAAAATCTGTCATTTAATAAAAAAAAAAAATGAAAACTTCTAATTTGCAAGTAATGGGTTAAGTGGACCGGGGCAGGGTCGTAGCCTGCCGGCACCGACAGCGGGAATCCGGTCCAGAAGCCGTGCACAGACAGGGTCCTGGACCCTAGGGCGAGGGACAGTTTCAAACACCTCACCAATTGACCAGCAGAGGACGGGATTTCAGGTCTCGTCCCACAGGAGGCCCGGATAGAGCGAGACGGAAGCCCAATGAGGGGGATAGGGCTCCTCGATCCCACAGGTCAGTTCTTGCGGGCCACAGCTCCCACGGATAAACACACCGGAAGTGGACTTCCCCGTTTTAAGCGGAGTAGTCAAAACCAAGGACACAAACCTAAAGTGCAGGAGGAAGGACCCCTGTTCTGCTGTACCAGTGTGTGGGACCTGAGCATACCCCTCTGGAAGCTACCGGTTGCCGGCAGTTTGGTTTATCATATGGACTCTGTGTCAAATTGTTTCAGGAACTGTGCGTACACCAACACCGCCCGGTCCAACCCTGCAGATTGCGCCCCGCAGCACCATCCCACCTGTATTAGGACACCTCCCCTACCTGTGGAGGGGATAACATCCAGCTGCCCCACTCCATCGGTCCCGAGCATCACCTCCAGTGGCAGTGGCGGTGTCACCAGCAATCACCGCACACCACGGGTGGCGTCACTGACAAACCTCCCCTGTATATATAAACTTCCCCTTTTTCACTTGCGGGCGACAGACGGGTGCTCAGGCCCGGGTCCAGCTTCCCCTCAAGCCACCGCAACGACCCCGGATCCGAGCATCTCGAGCAGCCCCCCTGCCATGGTCTGTCCCCTGCCCGCAACACCAAGATCAAATTCCAGTATGATTGTATATCAAAAACCATGCCGATCCATGTGCTCACTCAACCCAATCCTCTACTCTTCGAAAACCCTATTTGGTGTTATGACTGAGCCCTAATACTCAGACCTGGATGGACAAACCAGGAGAGGTGTGAACCCTGCAATCAACAGGTCCCTATTCAGACTAGAAGAAACCTTTGTCCCTTGGTGACCTTGGACCCGTGGAAGCATCGGTAATTGGTGCGAAACGGCCGTTGTCCGTGTGCACACCATCCTTGCACCCTCCCCCTATGCCTGAATAAACAGCATTCTGAATATCTACAGACCGGTGAGTGCCTCACTTCTTCTATTTTGAAGAAACCTTTGTCCATACCTGACAGCGGAGGTTGCCACCTTAAGAGTAACCCCTTCACCCCGGGCGATTTTCCATTTTTTGTTTTTGTTTTTTTGCTCCCCTTCTTCCGAGAGCCGTAACTTTTTTATTTTTCCGTCAATCTTGCCATGTAAGGGCTTGTTTTTTGTGGGACGAGTTGTACTTGTAAATAAAAGCATGAGTTTTACAGTGTACTGGAAAACAGCAAAGAAATTCCAAGCATGGAAAAATTGCAAAAAGAATGCAATCGCACGATAGTTTTGGGGATATTTTATTCACCGTGTTCACTATATGGTAAAACTGATGTGTCGGTGTGATGCCTCAGGTCGGTACGAGTTCGTAGATACCAAACATTTATAGGTTTACTTTTATCTAACGGGTTAAAAAAATTCACATGTTTGTCCAAAAAAAAGTGGCGCATTTTTTCCGCCATGTTCCGTGAACCGTAGCGTCCTCAATTTTTGGGGTATGGGGTGCAGTGATGGCTTATTTTTTGCGTCTTGAGCTGATGTTTTTAATGGCACCATTTTTTTGCACAAATGCAACGTGATGATCACCTGTTATTGGTGTTTGTAAGTTTTTTGCTGCTACGCCGTTTACGGATCAGGTTAATTCATTTTATATTTTGACAGAATGCGGCAATACCAAATATGTGTATATTTTTTAATTTTTTAACAGTTTAATTTTCAATGGGGTGATATGAACTTTTAGGTTTTTTTTTATTTTTTAAAACTTTTTTTCTTTACTTTATTATTTTTATTTTACTAGCCCCCCTAGGGGACTATAAGGATCAGCAGACTGATCGCTGATTCATTTCTGCTGATCAGAGCTGCACAGCTCTGATCAGCAGAAATGCTGCTCTCCTGTTAGAGCCCCTGCTCTGCCGGCTGTAACACCAACTACGTCATGATAGTGACAGGAGTCATCACATGACCTTTCGCTACCATCGGCTCCCTGTGATCGCGTGACGGGACCTCTGATGGCAGAGGGCAAAGGTGATTTCCCTGCCACAACCATTTTGACAGTGCAATCTAAGGGGTTAACAGGCGCGGGTGGATCCGTGATGCACCCGCGCCTGGTAGCCGCTCATGTCTGCTGTTCAAATCAGCAGACATGTGCAGGGATCACTACCAGCTCACTGCAGCAGCCAGCGGTGATCACCCCTTCATGATTTAGGATTTCGTGACGGGATTAAGCAATGGCGCCTCCACTCAACGTCGGCCGGTCAATAACTGCACCCTCAACTATAAACAAAGTGTAACACAAAACAACAATAACCATAAAGAAAGTCTACACAAGCAGAAGGGGAGAGATAGGGCTAAGAACGTGTTCACACAGTCATACACGGAAGATGTAGGAAAATTTACGAAACGCAAAAGACATGAATTAAGTGGAAATCCCGATAAATCCAAACAGAATGGGAAAAATGCTGGGAAGGGAAACTCACAAACATCAATAGAGATAATTCAGCATGAATACTCTCAAATTAAGAGCTGGGACTCCAAACATCCATCCATCCTGGAATCTAGGCAGAAGGTAAGTATAAAGAGCCCCTCCCAAAAATGTTTGTGCAAACCAAGCGAGGAAGCGAACATACCTGAATAGACATAAAAAGGAAAGCAAAGGAAAGACAAGAGAACCATCAGAAATAGGACAGAAACAAGGAAAGGACAGAAAGGACAGAAAAAAGGAAAGCAAAGGAAAGACAACAGAACCATCAGAAATAGGACAGAAACAAAACAGTCTGTGGTCCAACAGAGAGGGTAACAGACCACACAACCATAGGTCACCGGATCGAGTCCCGAAGTTGAGCCATGACCTATAGGACTTCCAGTGTAACCAGCATTAGAAGGGAGAGGGAGGTAAAGTAGATCCCTCCTGCAACAGATCTTATGGCTTGGCTTTGTATATGGGAACCCAAGACCGTAAGTTACTTTAATGGACAAACTAGAAGTGGTACATCGTCATCATTTGCAATTAAGACATCACCCCTCAAAGAGATGACGTTTCTTGATATCTAGTCAATGGTGAAGGCACCAAAGAGTAAAGATGGAAGAGATTGTGAGGAGGAGATCTGCGGTGAAAGGCACGGTGAGTATAACTTTATTTTTGAACCTCTTTTTAGCCCCCCCAAATTGAGAAAAATATTGGGTTCTCGAGACTGATTCTTTTACTGAAATTCGATTTGACCTCTAAAAATATATGCAAAAAGGTTGGTTGAAGTCTAAAAAAACTAATAATTTTCGAGTCCTCGGTGGTTGACATGACCGAGAAAATAACCTCAGCAGATTGCAAAAATGTTTGACAGTTTTCCACTCCGATTGACAGTGTCATTTCCTTACAGATCACCATTTTCTGATGCAAGGCTGTGAAATAGTCTCTTCTTCCAGACACCTCCTAAATGATGTGATGACTACGCCATGATTCATAGCACAAGCCTCGCGCTTACATTCCTACTGTGGATCACAGAGGACCGAGGTTCAGGTCCTACACAAATATTTAAAAACACACAAAAACTCATCTACAATCGGAAATTAAAGAAAACTCCAATATTTGACCATGTGACTATGTAAGAATAGACTATGGGTTCTGGAATGATAGCATGAACGTGGACGGTGGCCTCTGAAAAAGTGGCATGAGTGAGTTGTGGCTAAGACTTTGATAGGGAGAGAAAATTTGAAGTTTCTTCACGTTCCCGTTCCTCGACAAGTACATGAAAATTTCAGTAGAGGATCTCGTTGTGTCTAGAAATAAGGCCGCAATTTGGAATAGGATCTACAGATTTGGGACTTACTGAAGGTATTGACGACAACCCTGACTGAGGGGTTGTTGTCAACCAGCAGAATTGAGACTGAACTCCAAAGAGCAGTTAGGCTAAAGCCCACAAAGGGGTACCCGAACCAGTGAAAGGGTAGTCTGCAAGCCTAAGTCTTAACCAGGAAGTCACGTCTGAACAGGGGAGTGAGAAAGCCATAAAGTGGAGGAAGCATGAGGGTCAGCAGCCAAAAAGTCACGTCAAAAGCCAAAAAGAGGAAGCAGAGCCGAGGTCAGGAAACGTTACCGAGGTCAGAGGCCGGAAGAGTAAGTAAGTATAAAGGAGGGGGAGGGGACCGAGACACAGAACTGGACCGGGGTCTGGGAGACAGGGAAGACAAAAGGAACAAGGGAATTGGAGGTCAGGGAGAGGTAAGCTGGGTAGCGGGATGGATCAAGGCTAACTTAAAAAAAACAGATGCACACACTGCAGACCAGGAACTATTACTGGCGGCGTTCCGAAGGTCTCCACACCATAATAAAGCGTTGTGAATCCCGTAACGAGGCACAACAGAACAGACACCGTCCCACCTGACTTAAACCCGTAAGAGCCAAGCTACAGTCATGACAGTTGGGGCTCACACTTTCATACAGACATGTGTCACACGGTGTTTGGCTCTACTTGCTGAGTGTCATGACGGCAACTGACGATGGTCACACTGCAGAATCCGACACTTCATACTATGCCTTCTCTGGTGCTTCTGAGTTGTACAAGCAGGCTCGGGCATCGACCAGCTGTGTGCTCTATTATTCTCCGGTAGCCTGCTAATTACCTCTTGGATCACATGTTGTGGGAGACCTATCACAGTAAAGCGGGCTTTACACGCTGAGATCTCGCTAGCAAGATCGCAAGCGATCGTACCTGCCCCCGTCGGTTGTGCGACACGGGCAAATTGCTGCCCGTCGCGCACAACCTCGCTTACACCCATCACACGGACTTACCTGTCCTGCGACGTCGCTCTGGCCGGCGATCCGCCTCCTTTCTAAGGGGGCAGGTCGTGTGGCGTCACAGCGATGTCACACGGAAGCCGTCCAATAGAAGCGGAGGGGCGGAGATGAGCGGGACGTAAACATCCCGCCCACCTCCTTCCTTCCGCATTGCCGGTGAAAGCAGGTAGGAGATGTTCGTCGCTCCTGCGGTGTCACACACAGCGATGTGTGGTGCTGCAGGAACGACGAACAACATCGCTAATTAGAAGAGAACGATTTTTTGTTTTAGGACGACCTCTCCGCGGCAAACAATTTTGGTCGCTTTTGTGATCGTTTTAGGTCGCACATAAGTGTCACACACTGCGATATCGTTAATGACGCCGGATGTGCGTCACAAACACCGTAAACACCGTGACCCCGACGATAAATCATTAACGATATTGTAGCATGTAAAGCCCGCTTTACTCCCCGCCTTTTTAAGATGGTGGAGCCTGTCTTCCCATGTCAACTATAGCTTTTGCTAAACTGGTCCGTGTGATGTTGTATTCCCGTTGCTGATGATTTATTGTGTGTTGTGGTAATCTTCTCGTCGGCTGGTTATTTCCTCCCTGCTCTTTATTTCCTCCTTGTCACTTACAGTCACATCTTCGTGTGTGCTAGCTGTGTGATAGAGTTATTTGGTTTCCTCATTTGTCTTTATCTGTTGGTTCAACCACTGCTGTCCTGGTCCTCCACTGGGGTGGGAGAGAGGGGGCACTAGATCAGGGCTGGCTAGGAGCAGGGCAAGGAAGGTGGCTCAGACATCTTCACCATTAGAAGTATCTCTGGAATTAGGGACAGCTAGGGCCCCCTAGCCTGAGGGACAGTCTAGGAACCCTTCACGTGCATTGTAAATTATTTTGGTGATTCTCAAACAAAATCAGTAAATGATGTGGGAGTTTTCCCTTCGACTAGAAATTGCTAAAACATGAAGGGTCAATGTTGTCCTTACCATCAAAGGAATCCAAATAAACTTTAATTTTTTTCCCTATAAATGTCCATATTTATGATCAAGGTCTTTTAGGAACAAAAGCCTACTAGTCAGTCGGCAAGATGCCACCAAAAGTATGATGGTTGGTAGCTAATCTTGAATTGGGTAAACATGTAAAATCTCTAGGTACCATTCCAACACAACCTTTTGGTTGAGGTCCCCATATTCTTCTGGTATTGTCTCATTTTTTGTCAGTAGAAGATGTCAACTCACCGGACTCCTTCATTCAGATTGTAGAGTTCATGATCCTGCAGCCCCTTCTTCTGGAAGACTGAAATTACTCCATTCTGGATGCTGAAACGTAAAGGAGAACATTTAGACCCTTTATGCATAATTTGAGGTATTTAACACATTTAAAAAAGAAAGGTGGGGCAATGAAGGTAAAACAACTGAGAAATAAATGTTCTCCGTTTGGTGGTGCTGTGAAAAGAAGTTGTCACCAAGGCTTCCCGGTATCTAAAACATCAAAAGGGTTGTACAGGATATTACACTACAACTTCCATTGGCTTGGATTTTGTCTTGACCTAGTTTGGGACCATAGGTTGTGGACCACTATATTATAAGATTCATTTTTGGTGGCCAAGTATTGGCCTAATTTAAGACCACAAAAACATAGATCAATGAAATATAGGAGTATATTGTTGGTGGCCTAGTTTGTGCCTGGTTTGGAACAATAGGGGTTATGGATCGTTGTATTTAGTATTGACCTAGGTTGAGGTCATAGGTTGTGGGACACTATATTATAGGGTTGTATTTTTGGTGGCCAAATATTGGCCTAATTTAAGACTACACAACATAGATCAATTAAATATAGGAGTATATTTTTGGTGGCCTAGTTTGTGCCTGGTTTAGGACCATAGGGGTTATGAATCGTTATATTTTTGGTGGCTTAGTATTTACCTAGGTTGAGGCCATAGGTTGTGGGCAACTATGTTATAGGGTTGTATTTTTGGTGGCCAAAGGTTGAGGCCATAGGTTGTGGGCAACTATGTTATAGGGTTGTATTTTTGGTGGCCAAATATTGGCCTAATTTAAGACCACAAAATATAGATCAATGAAATATAGGAGTATATTTTTGGTGGCCTAGTTTGGGCCTGGTTTGTGACTACAGGGGTCATAGATTGCTATATTATAAGGTTATATTTTTGGTGGCTTAATCTTGGCCTAGTTTAAGACCATAGCTTGTGGAAAGCTATATTATAGGGTTTCTTTTTTTGTTGACCTACTTGGGCCTGATTTTAGGCCAACCTATACCAATTTTATATCTACGTCCTTTAGTCACACCAGTAATTGCATTGGTGACAACTTAACTTCCAGTTAGATCGACTACTGGAGAATATTAGGAAGAATCAGAAATGAAATGTGACATTCCCAGACAAATGGGGAGCGTCATCTCCGGCAAAACCTGTAATACATACAAGCTGAGGTTTTCAGTCTGAGCCGAGACGTCTTCCTCAATAAGACAAAGAAATGCAAACTTGGATGATAATAATGCAACGAAACAGAGCAAGACCGGGAACTGAGGCCGTTATACGTGTGATAGACATATGAAACATGACACTTAATTTGCCGAGTCCCATCATCTTTCCTGGTAGTGATACGGAGACTAAAAGCAATGGAATAGGATGCAGAAGAGCAGTCATTTCTTAAAAGGAGTCATCTAGTATAAATAAATCACTTTACATATACTTTGAAAGGGCAAATTGAGGAAAGATGAGTGCACAAAACGAGACCCCATCCTCAGAGCTTCAGGACTCAAGGGGTGTAAAGCTCTTTTTCCCTCCATCATTGCTTCTAGACATTGAGGGATCTCAAAAGTGGACCACCCGATCAAGTTTTTACCAGGTCCTGAGCACTGAAAATGGAGTATCCCTGTTTTGTTCATCCATCATGGAAGCTATTTTTTGGGTATAAACCACTCTAGCTTGTTGAGAAGGGTTCCCGATTTTGGTACCCTGCTCTATGATTTCCAGATGATGTTGTAAGCTATAAGGACATGTCTATTTTTTCTGATGAACCTACAGCAATCATCATTACGAAGGGACATTATCATGGTGGGCTCTTAAAAACAACTTCTGGTCTAAAAACATTCCCTCCAGATGATCACCTGATGACCACTGGTGAGTTTTGCTTAGTCAAATAATGGCGGACCATGAAAAACAAAGATAAGTTGATTCTACCAGGGCAGGAACCGTGATTTAGATTATTGATGGGGGTGGTGGTTCAAAAAGGAAAGTTGGACATCTGTTGTCTTACGAAGACAACCCATAAATAAAATTATGAAAAGCCACCAACTTATTCCAGGAAGAACCTCTGCAAACATCTCCCTGGATCTCAATAATTTTCCAAGTATAAACTCAAGGATCCCTGGAGCAAAAAACAGAGGTGCTGCAAAGGAGAAAATTAGGTGAGGACCATTTTGTGGTGGGAGCTTCTAAGTTTTGAGAGCTTCTAAGTTCCCCTACACACAAAGGACAGACTGCGATATGAATAATGAATGAGGCTAAGCAAAGCATCACGGCCAAAAGGTCAGGAACATAAACTAAGAGGTATTTTTGCACTCTCCCATGCCTGCCGGTGAATTGGTTGCAATGAGCTGTGATGATTGCGTGAAGGCTCCTACCAGTCACAGACGCGTGGCAGGAGTCGTTGGGCAGCTCGGGCCTTATACTTCTGCTTTCTGTCATTATCCATCTTCTCAACCTTATAACCACATCTTAGTTTGGAGCTAATTAATAAGCATTAGCCTAAGGAAAAACAGATTCACTTTTGTCATCGCCTTAACAGATTCCATTCCTGAATGTTTTTGAAGGTAAGAGAAGGCGACAACCATGATGGTGGCGACGATGGAGAGAAAAGATGGTCATGATTTATTAACATGAGACAAAGATATCCATAGTCTATCCAAAAGTCTAGCTTGTTGTTTGGAATTCAGGGAATCTTTACTAATGAGAGGCTGAAAATTTGTGTAGACTTAAAACCTCTTATAACGGAGGTCAGGGCTGTATCGAGACTCCACCATTTGAAGTACTTGATGTGCCCAACCTACACAACTTTAGTCTAGACTAACCATATTTCCAGATGTAGGATTTTTTGTAGGAACTCTAAAGCATTATTATTTGAGCACCAAATGGTACTGTTATTTTGACACTGTTATCTGTTCCCTGTATGGCACTATATAGCAGTATTTGCCCACTTCTGAAAAATGTAACGGTATTTACTAGAGTATCTGCCAGCAGATATCCAAAGCCGACACTTGGATTTCTGCAGAGAATGGCCCCATATTAGATTGAAAGGATTGTTAAAATTGGATACCCACATAGAAACGATGTAAGACCACCATTCATAAACAAATTGTTTGGCTAACAACTATCTCTCCCGAGTCCCCCATATACAGTAATGCTTCGCTCAACCGAATGCTCCTGTGTTCTCAATCATGGAGCCGCTGTTGGATTGCTTTGCCCTACTCCACATTCCTCTGTGCCTCCTAGACTCCTCTGTGCCCTCAAGACTCATTTGGCCTCTTGTAGACTCCTTTGCTCTTCTTTTGACTCCTCTGTCCTCCTCCAGACTCATCTGCCCTTTTCCAGACTCTTTTGTGATCTCTAGATTCCTCTACCGTGCTTCATCTCCCCTATCCTCTTTCAGACGCTTATACCCAACTACAGATTCCTCATCTTCCTCCAGACTCCTCTGCCCTCCACCAGTCTCCACTGTCTTCTACTGTCTCCTCTGCTCTACTCCAGTCTTCTCTCCTCTGTCCTCCTCCGGAATTCTCTGCCCTTCTTAATTCTTCTCTATCTACCTCCAGACTTTTTGGTGTCCTGCAGACTCCTCTGCCCTCATCCATTCTCCTCTGTCCTCCTCCAGATTCCTTTGCCCTACTTAAGTCTCCACTGTCTTCTACAGTCTCCTCTGTCCTCCTGCTGTCTGCTGTGCCCTTGTCCATTCTCCTTTGTGCTCCTCCAGAATTCTCTGCCCTCCTTAATTATCCTCTGTCCACCTTCAGACTTTTTAGTCTTCCGCAGACACCTCTGCCCTCATCCATTCTCCTCTGTCCTACTCCAGAATCCTCCAACTTAAGTGTCCACTGTCCTCCTCCAGACTTTTATGTGTACTCCGGATTCCTCTGCCATTCTCCATCCTCTGCCCTCCTCTCGACTCTTCTACTAGTTGATATCCAATGGGACAGATCCTTTTCTCCCTCAGCATTGTGTTAGTGCAGGGCTGGGCAAATTGCGGCTTGCGAGCTAAATATGGCCCTCTGTCTGTTCCAGTATATAGGAGGCTATGTGGGGGCTCATTCTGTATATATGAGGCCAAGTGAGGCTCATATGTATATAGAAGGCTATGATGGGGCTCATACTGTATATAGAAGGTGATATGGGGGGCTCATACTGTATATAGGAGGTAATGTGGGGGCTCATACTGTATATATGAGGCTATATGGGGCTCAAAATGTATATATAAGGCTAAGTTGGGGCTCATGCTGTATTTACGAGGCTAATTGGGGCTCATAATGTATATAGGGGACTGTGTGTGGGCTCATTCTGTATATAGAAAGTTATGTGAAGACTCTATGTGGGGGCTCATACAGTATATAGGGGGATATGTGAGCTCATACTGTATACAGAAGATTATGTCGGGCTCATACTGTATATAGTAGGCCAGGTGCGGGCTCATACTGTATACAGCGAGCTATGCGAAAACTCATACTGTATACAGGGGGCTATGGGGGGTTCATACTGTATATAGGGAGCTATGTGAGAGCTCAAACTGTATATGGGGCTATGTAGTTTCTCATACTGTATATAAGAGGGCTGTGTGGGGGCTCATACTGTAAATAGGGGGTTATGTGGAGGCGCATACTGTACGTAAGGGGCTGAGTTTGTGCTCATACTGTATACAGGGGGCTGTGTGAGGGCTCATACTGTATATAGGGGAATATGTGGACGCTCACTGTATGTAGGGGCTGTGTTTGTACTCATACTGTATATATGGGACTATGTGAGGGCTTATACTGTATATAGGGGGTTATGTGGAGGCTCATACTGTATGTAAGGGGCTGTGTTTGTGCTCATACTGTATACAGGGGGCTGTGTGAGGGCTCATACTGTATATAGGGGAATATGTGGACGCTCACTGTATGTAGGGGCTGTGTTTGTACTCATACTGTATATATGGGACTATGTGAGGGCTCATACTGTATATAGGGGGTTATGTGGAGGCTCATACTGTATGTAAGGGGCTGTGTTTGTGCTCATACTGTATACAGGGGGCTGTGTGAGGGCTCATAATCTATATAGGGTGTTTATGTGGAGGCTTATACTGTATGTAAGGGTCTATGTTTGTGCTCATACTGTATATAGGGGGCTGTCACCATACATAATTATGCTTAATATTAAATTATACAATTAATATTAATATAAAATAATTTTAATTAATATGTTAATATTATTATGAAGCAGAAAAAAAATCAGCCTATTGGTTCGGCCTCCACACCGGTCACGTTCTCTCAAGTGGCCCCTCGGGAAAATGAATTGCCCACCCCTGTTAGTGGATTATCAGGAGGCCCCACACAATGTTTGCTGATCCTGCAGATATTGCCAGGATCAGATGACTTTAGTCTATAGGGCCATAGGTCCAGAAGGATTATTTTCCCTGGTTATTTCTGTGGCCCTCTCCCAGATAATTAAGCTGGATAGTGTTTAATCCCTTAATGTCCACATTCTAAAATTCCAACGTAAAATGTATGTTCCCATTCACTGACACCAGAGATCGTGAACATTTTGAAGAATTGAAACATAAACTACAATATTGTATAATAAAAAAAACTGCAGAGATCAATTCAAAACATCTCTCGTTTTGTGTCTGCAGCTCCTATGCAGAATACTAATTGTCCAGTAATACTTTATCTAACTCAATTTATGCAACTTAAAGGGGTTGTCCAAAAAGAAATCTATTAATGACCTATTTTTAGGACAGGTTCTAAATATCAAATTGGTGGGGGATCTGACACTCAGTACCCCTAAAATTCGCTATTGCCAGGTCTTGCGACCGAGAGAAATACACCGAGCCCCAGACATTCTGTAGTGGTCCTTCTTGGTACTGCAACTCAGCTCTCATTAACCTCAATAGGAGCTGCTGTACCTGAGGATGGCCACTACACAGTGTACGGAGGAACCTGATAATAGCTGGCTGTAGGAGGGTTGGACCTCCACCGATCATTCTCAATATATTAGCTTTCAATAACCCCTTTAATGAGGGGCAGCCAAAGAAAGTAAACCACAACCTTAAAGACCTTTCGGTTGTGTACTTCTAACACCAAGGAAACTGATAACAGCTGACTGTAGGACTGTTGGACCTCCACCAATCACTATCATCATCATCATCAATATATTAGCCTTAAACAACCCGTTTAATGAGGGGCAGCCAAAATAAGTAAACTACACCCTTACAGGAGACCTTTCAGTTTAGTACTTCCGGAACCAAGAAACCTGATAACAGCTGGCTGTAGGAGTGTTAGACCTCCACCGATCATCATCAATATATTAGCCTTCAACAACCCTTTTAATGAGGGGCTCCCAAAAAAAATAAACCACACCCTTAAAGAAGACCTTTCAGGTGTATACTTCCAACACCAAGGAAACTGATAACAGCTGGCTGTAGGAGTGTTGGACCTCCACCAATCATCACCATCATCATCAATATATTAGCCTTTTAACCCTCTTAATAAGGGGCTCCCAAAAAAAGTAAACCACACCCTTAGAAACCATTGTATTCCCAGCACCAGGGAACCTGATAATAGCTGGCTGTAGGAGTGTTGGACCTCCACCAATCATCATCATCAATATATTAGCCTTTTAACCCTTTTAATAAGGGGCTCCCAAAAATAGTAAACCACACCCTTAAAGAAGACCTTTCAGTTTAGTACTTCCGGCACCAAGAAACCTGATAACAGCTGGCTGTAGGAGTGTTGGACCTCCACCGATCATCATCATCATCAATACATTAGCCTTCAACAACTCCTTTAATAAGAGGCAGATCAAAAAAGTAAACCACACCCTTAAAGAAGACCTTTCAGTTGTGTACTTCCAACACCAAGGAAACTAATAACAGCTGGCTGTAGGAGTGTTGGACCTCCACCGATCATCATCATCATCATCAATATATTAGCCTTCAACAACTCCTTTAATAAGAGGCAGATCAAAAAAAATAAACCACACCCTTAAAGAAGACCTTCAGTTGTGTACTTCCGACACCAAGGAGCAGATAACAGCTGGCTCTAGGAGTGTTGGACCTCCACCGATCATCATCATCAATATATCAGCCTTCAACAACCCCTTTAATGAGGGATAACCAAAAAAGTAAAAGCACACCCTTAAAGAGACCTTTCAGTTGTATACTCCAGCACTAAAGAACCTGATAACAGCTGGCCTCCACCGATCATCATCATCATCATCAATATATTAGCCTTCAACAACCCCTTTAATGAGGGATAACCAAAAAAATAGTAAACCACACCCTCAAAGAAAATCTTTCTCTGAAATTTTTATTTTAAACTGAGTACCTCCTCAGATTGCCGCTACTCCACTGATTCGGGAACAGTTTTTCTTTTCCTTTTGCGCCCCTCTGTTCCCAAGTTATGCCCCCAAGAAGTAAAGAAGCAATGTTTCACTTTAAGCATCTAGGAATATAGAACGGAACTTCTATGTGGGCGTGGCCGTGTTCTGATTGGCCAATGTCAGAGGAGACAAAAATAAACGATCACAGAGAAGATCTGAGTCACACGACCAATTTGTTGAACGGAAAATTTGCATCATTATTACCGGGAGGCATAACTTTGAAACGGAGGGGCGCAGAAGAAAAAGAAAAGCTGTTCCCGAATCAGTGGAGAAGCAGCAATTTTATGAGGTATTAAGTTTAAATAAAAAAGATACAGTGAAATGTCCCCTTTAACAATTTTTATTGTGCCATTTACTAAGAAATGTGTCTAGATAAAAAAGGTTAATGGAGCCGTGTGTCCGTACAGAGCAGATTGTGATACGAGAAGTGAATAATTCAGCTTTAACCTTTGTAATCCAACACCATTTCTTCCCCTTTCCAAGACATGATTAGTTTATATTGATGAAATCCCATAATCCCTCGGCAGGAGAACTACAATAATGAAAACCCGGCTTTATTTTCAAGGTTTTGTTTCTTTGGGACAATTGGATTAGAATAAAAGCCACGGAGATTTGGATCTTAGAAGCTAATGTTCGAGTTCCCTGCCAATGAATGGAGTAAGTGAGGGATCAGCTCCAAGGAGGCTGGGGTGGATCACAATATAGTTCGGGACATGTGGTCAGGAGGGAGACTGTCCAGTACAGAAAACTTGCCATCTATGCTGCTACTATCCAACCCTGGGGAAAACAGAGATGAAGATAATTCTTATTTTTCGAAGAGACATTACTTAGGACCTGGAATTGAAAGGGACCTGGCAAAGCCACCCCCAAAAGTGCATATTTAGGGGACATTTCTCAGCCATTTTGGGAGCGTTTCCAAATGTTGCTTTGTCATATTGGTAGGTTTTTGTGGGTCCTTTGTCTTTCTTTTGAATTTACAGAATACTGTCACCGCCATCTCTCTGATATTCGAGTTTAGTGACAAGTTCTGGTTCTGAGTGTAATTTTTCCTTGTGAAGACTCTGCTATTTAAATGTATTCCATTTCCTCTGGGCAAGAGAGGGTTAATGTCAGTATTCCCTGCCAGCAAGCAGTCTCATTATGATCTCAGGTGTTTGCGGTTTGGACCACTCCCAGTTCCTTTATAAACCCTCTGCTACTAGCAGAGGGTGCCGGTTATTCTCATTCATTTGGATGCTTGGCCTAGAGGTGGAAGGAGCTGGTGGAGCTATCTCTTGAAGTCTTGGGTCTGACTGCATAAATTCGTTGATATTTTCTCCCTGTCTGTCTTCCTATTCTGGTGTTTTGTTTCAGTGCAGCAGTGGGACTAGTGATCCTTATTTTCCCGCTCACTAGCCAGGACTATTGTAGGGTCACTCAGGGTTTCAGGCTCCTGCTCGGTGACAGGTGAGGAACCAGTATATAGGGACTGGCTAGGAGTACAGGGTACAGTGGTAGGTAAGTGGAGGAGGTGTCCATCTTCCCTCCCACTAGTCCTAGGGCCCTCCGTTGTTAAAGTGTCCCCAGTGCACCCCTTGTTTGTCGTGGTGTTACCCCTGTTAAGTTGTGTGTTAGGCCTCACACTGGACCTTCCCTTAGTCCATGCCATTGTACATTGTAGAACACTATCAAGATACAATTGTAACAAACCCTCAGCTGTAAGAAGAATTAGAACCAAAAAGCTTCCATTCCTTAACAGCAAGCAGACGGCTAAAATGAAAAAATTGCTGAGCTCGTGGTTATATACTGTAACAGAAAGTCATATATTCATCAAATAAGTCCATGTATTCACACGTCACAACTTGACGTTCCTGGGATTTCTGCTGCCGCTGCCTGCCCTGTAGCAATGCGGCGCCCCAGGCGAGAAATAACCGTCACCTAGCTTTCTACGTGACAGCCAAGATTATCTCTCAATCCGACCTTACATGGTCAGCGCAATGACTTCAATTCCACCTCTGTAATGCTTGGTTTGCACTGAGGAGGCGCTGCAGGGAAATTGTCATGGGAGTGATGGGTAACTGAAGCAGGGGCACTTAGACTAGCCCTCAGACTGGGGAATCTGCGCTGTCCCTTATTCCAGAGGTATACTGGATGGTAGTGAGGTCTGGGCCGCCAGCGTGACCCTAACTCCTGTCCGAACCCTGTTCTTATACTCCCTCTCCCCCACCCCTGGGGAAGGGCGGGACTGAAATAACAAACCCAACAAATAATGCAGACAGGGGAGAACCCAAACACATACAATGCACACTGCAATCAGACCCAAAACATGCACCGGGAGCAACTAAACTGGCAACAGGGATATTTCCAAACCACACAAGATCATACAACAGATCATCAGAAACTGGATCACACGCTAAGACCGGAATCGCTGGAGCAAAGCTGGAGCTATAATCAGCAATGAGGAACTGGATCCAACTCCTTATAAAGGGTGGAGGAGGCTGTGAGTGGTCAGTAGCAACCTGAGCTCCTAGTAGTAGTTCAAGATTAACTTCTGCTGGCTCGATGAGCAATGACACGAAACAGCCGATGCCCGGATCTGGCTGAACACCTAAGAGACCTCAGGTTGCCTGTGAGACTCTGCAGTGTGAACGGAGTCCGATACTGCTATGACACTTAGCGGGTGCAGAGCAGAACACAGCATGACAGAAATGGAACACGCTGCGACGATCGTGCTGCTGATCGTTGGAGGTTCCAGCAGCTTAACACATCATCATCAAGACGTCTGTCTAAAAGTGGTATGTCCAAAGTAAGTTCACATTGAGTATTATGCCTCATATACAGTATATACTCAGAAATATAGATGCAAAAGGGGGCAATATATACGCCAAATGACACACAGTGCCAGATATGTATGGAAAAGTGATGGATCTGAGCTGACTGTCACTCACTAGTAACCCCTTTAGATGCTATGATCTCTAATGGTTGTGGCACCTAAGGGAGTACAAACGGTAGGAACTCTCATAAGGCTGTATTCTAACGGAATTTTAAGACTGACAAGTCCATCAACTTCTTCGAGAGGAAACCTCTTCCTTTATTTGGGAGAAAGTTTTTTTTTTGTCCAGGAGCAGTTTTGAAAAGTTTTTCTTTTTAAAGAAATCTATCACTGGATTTTTGCTATGTAATCTGAGAGCAGCATGTTGTAAAGGCTGAGACCCTGATTCTAGCAATGTGTCACATGCTGGTTTGCAATGCTGAGCCCGGTATAACCCCGCCCACACCACTGATTGGCAGCTCTCTGTGTACACTGTATATTGACAGAAAGCAGCTAATCAATGGTGGGGGCGAGGTAACACCGAGCAGGACTCCATACCACTGATTGGCAGCTCTCTGTGTACACTGTATATTGACAGAAAGCTGCTAATCAATAGTGGGGGCGGGGTAATACCGAGCAGGACTCCATACCACTGACTGGCAGCTCTCTGTGTGCACTGTATATTGACAGAAAGCAGCTAATCAATGGTGGGGGCGAGGTAATACTGAGCAGGACTCCATACCACTGATTGGCAGCTCTCTGTGTACACTGTATATTGACAGAAAGCTGCTAATCAATGGTGGGGAAGAGGTAATACCGAGCCGGCACTGGCAGCCTGAGACGCTAGTAACCAAGGTAAATATTGGGTAACCAAGCAAAGCACTTCACTTGGTTACCCGATATTTACCTTGGTTACAGCTTACCGCAGGCTGCCAGACGCCGGCTCCTGCTCCCTGCACATTCAGATTGTTGCTGTCTCGCTGTCACACACAGCGATGTGTGCTTCACAGCGGGAGAGCAACGTCCAAAAAATGAACAGTGTAACGAGCAGCGATCTCACATCAGGGGCCAGATCACTGCTCAGTGTCACACACAGCGAGATCACTAATGAGGTCACTGCTGCGTCACAAAAACCGTGACTCAGCAGCGATCTCGCTATGTGAGAAGTACCCCTTTAGGCTATGTGTGCACACTGCGTTTTTTGCGGCGTTTTTGCCCGTTTTTCTGGTGCGTTTTTGGCCTCAAAACTGCATGACTTTGCTTCCCCAGCAAAGCCTATGAGTTTTCATTTATGCTGTCCGCACACAACTTTTTTTTTTTTAAGCTGCGTTTTTTAGCGTTTTCCCCCCATGCAATGCATTGTAAAAACGCAGAAAAACGCAGCCAAAAACGCACCAAATCGCGGTAAAAACTCATGCCTTTTTTGCCGCAGGTGGGTTTTTGCGGCCAAAAAGGCAGCGTCATAAAGATGCAGCATGTGCACATAGCCTTAGCCCTGCAGTGATAATCTCCTGCTGATAAAACACTAATTTAATTAAAACAGCGAGAAACAGTCCACTAAATGACACATCACTGGAATCAGGGTCTCAGCCCCTACATCAGATTACATAGCAAAAAAATGCTGACAGATTCTCATTAATTATTTTTTGCTGCCTTTTAATTGAACAGTACCTACTTTGAAACTGATCCGCGTCTTCTTTCTACTAGTCGCTTTTCAAGACCTCTTCCGGAATTTTGTTTTTTTTAAAGCACTGAACATATAAACAACATATAAAGTAGATTTTTCACAAAAATTTATATGAAGAGTTTTCCAAGCGTATATGAGCTCGTTTTTGGGGATGGATTTTGGAGTGGAGCCGCCTAGTCTTCTTGCTCCGGATTGGGTTACGGATGATGGGCGTTTTACTTCGATATTAACCACTGACTGTTGTTCTTAGGAATTTTCTTGAATCTTTGGAATGAATCACTTTCCTGCTACGCACTTACATAATTGAAACCGTCGGTTCTTAATGGCGCAATGAAAGACGACGTTAGTGAATCAAACGGAAAACTTCTGAGAAACTTGGCAGTGTTTGTCATACAGAGAGCACTGAATCGCTGCCGGACGTCTGACTCCGTCGCATTAACCCTTCTTCCCAAACTGCATATTCAGCAAAAGTATTTACCCCTCCATATTCAGAACGCCCCTTAATTGCAATCGTAATCCCTGGATGATGTGGGGCCCTCATGCTAGGGGACACTAGACTATCCATAATTTCCAGATTACTCCTGACGGTGGTGATGCCGAAGTCCGATGCCTTATTAGTCTCCTAACCAGAACTAAACCCCCCCCCCCCCCCCAGGGGAGAAAAGGGCAGGAGTGTGATGGCAATAAATACGATAAAATTGCAAAACACTCAGAAGAACTTCATTCTAGAGATCAACTGTTAGATCCAACAATTTGGTATATGTCTTCTACCTCAAAGATCCTTGAAGTCATCCTTAAATTTTCAGTGGGACTATGCCACAAACCTCTGGTAAATTTAAGTCCCACCAATGGGACTTTTATGGCTAACCCTCTCGATATGTGTGACGCCCTGGACTAGCCAGGTAGTCCCAGGTGGGCCCTTACACAAACACCTTCCCCTAAAAAGGTAACAGCAGCCAACCTTAAATACCTGAGTCACCCCTCTCAGGACTTGACGTTCACACCTGGGGGCGGAGCCATGCGGTTGGCCACGCCCACCGAGGAGTTCGGCGAGCCTGAGGCGGGAAAAACAGGGAGTTCAGTGACAGTAGTGGAGGAGAGTGGTAGCAAAGTGTAGACGTCTGTCAGGGATCTGGGTCGGAGCCCGGATACCCTGTGGCCAGGAGGCAGACGGTGGTGGCCGCCTGCAGGAGCTGGGATTACAGCCGGTGGAACCGTAAGGGACCGGGACGTGGCCCGCTGGTACCGAACCAGGGAACCGATTGGACACCGGAACACCAGGAGGGGTACTCAGACCCAGTACGAGGCCCAGAAGCCACTGGACCGAGTCGAATTCACTGATTGGGGTCTGGACTTTAGGTCCTTTCCCACCCAAGACCCGACTGAAGACAACAGCCCAACCAGAGGGATAGAAAGCCACCGCCCAGGCATCGAGATCCCATGGGCCAGCGTCTGCGGGCAAACGGGCTCTGCCGGCACACACAAAGCCGGGGAGCGGACTACCGTTGCTCAGGCACAGGAGTAACCATTCTTCTAAAAGTGAGGTGCAGGAGAAAGACGGAAAGCACCAACCTGAAAAAGGGGAGAAGCGCAGCCGGCTGTGGGCACCGTCCACCATCTTGTTTGGTTTACCAGAGACTCCAGTGTGTCTGTAATAGTGAGTACAACAGTGTCCTCGGGCCGCGCACCTCACTGCACCGCACCAACAAGCCAGCACGCATCCCCCCTCCTCAGCATCCTCGGGCCCCCGGGACCATCACCCCCTAACCACGGAGGACTCAACACCAAGCTGCGCAACACCATCCCCGGGAGCCTAGTCAACGGCAGTGGTGGTGTCCATCCATTCACCACAACCCGTGGGTGGCGTCACGAACTTAACCCCCAAAAACAACCGCGGCCTCGGCCGTGGACCTCCCCACCGAACACCACCCCTCACGTAGCGCCAGCATCCCTTCAGAGCGACGTGACCCCCGGGTCCGGGAGAAACTCGAGCCACCCACCGACGAGCCCGGATCCGAGCGGCTCGGCAGCCGGCCGGACCCCGGGGCGGTACATATGCACATTAAATTGTAAGGGTAACACTTCAAGAATCCTTGGAGTAGAAGATGTCTACCATGTTGTAGACCAAAACCGATGTTCTCCTTTCTGTACGTCTTGAGTTTAATGTCCAATGTTTTTCTTCCGATATGACTGGTTTACAATCTTTGAAGCAGAGACGTAGCCGGCAGAATCAAGTTTGTTGGCAATCTTAGGAAAACAGCTTCTCTAACGTATGGATTAACTCATAAAGCTTGTAAGTTTAGCGCCTTAATCAAGTCTGGAAAGCTGAGTCTGACATTCCTCGCAGCCGGCTACAAGCACGGCAGATATAAGCCCCAGTATAAATGAAGTTGCTCTGTTTGTGAGCTGGGGGAGGAGGAGGAGGAGGAGGAGGAGCAGATCCTCGTACAATGAAAGCAACGCGTTTCCTTAGACATTGGTAAATTGGACAATAAAGATAAAATGGAAAAGGACAGATGCACAGGAATAAGTAGTCAAAGCGATGAAAAACTGGCGTCCTGACATCTACAGTACAGACATGAGTGCCACCTTTTACTTATTAAGAAAACACTGGTACCACAATAATCTGCAAATTCAAATCAGTCATCACATTGAAATCAGTGGAAAGGTGGCCACGAAAAGAGGGTCTTTCACCTATCGGGAAAGCCTAGATTCCTATCGGGAAAGCCTAGATTCCTATCGGGAAAGCCTAGATTACACAAGCCCAGTTCCCGATCAAAGAATGTGTGTAGCCTTCTCCAATCAAGAAGAGTTCACTGCTTAGGGAGAAGAGTTTGCGCATGGAAAGAAGAGTCTGGGCACAGATGATAAGCCCTGAAGACAAGGAAAAGTGCTTGGGCATGGGAAGAAGAGTCTGGGCATGAGGAGAAGAGTCTGGGCATGGGAAGAAGAGTCTGGGCATGAGGAGAAGAGTCTGGGCATGGGGAGAAGAGTCTGGGCATGGGGAGAAGAGTCTGTGCATGGGGAGAAGAGTCTGGCCACAGATGATAAGCCCTGAAGACAAGGAGAAGTGCTTAGTCATGGGAAGAAAAGTCTGGGCATGGGGAGAAGAGTCTGGGCATGGGGAGAAGAGTCTGGGCATGGGGAGAAGAGTCTGGGCATGGGGAGAAGAGTCTGGGCATGGGGAGAAGAGTCTGGGCATGGGGAGAAGAGTCTGGGCATGAGGAGAAGAGTCTGGGCATGGGGAGAAGAGTCCGGGCATGGGGAGAAGAGTCTGTGCATGGGGAGAAGAGTCTGGCCACAGATGATAAGCCCTGAAGACAAGGAGAAGTGCTTAGTCATGGGAAGAAAAGTCTGGGCATGGGGAGAAGAGTCTGGGCATGGGGAGAAGAGTCTGGGCATGGGGAGAAGAGTCTGGGCATGGGGAGAAGAGTATGGGCATGGGGAGAAGAGTCTGGGCATGGGGAGAAGAGTCTGGGCTTGGGGAGAAGAGTCTGGGCTTGGGGAGAAGAGTCTGGCCAGAGATGACAAGTACTGAACACAAGAGAGAAGTGTTTGGGCATGAGGAGAAGAGTCTGGGCTTTTTGGAGAAGAGTCTGGGCTTGGGGAGAAGAGTCTGGGCTTGGGGAGAAGAGTCTGGGCATGGGGAGAAGAGTCTGTGCATGGGGAGAAGAGTCTGGCCACAGATGATAAGCCCTGAAGACAAGGAGAAGTGCTTAGTCATGGGAAGAAAAGTCTGGGCATGGGGAGAAGAGTCTGTGCATGGGAAGAAGAGTCTGGGCATGGGGAGAAGAGTCTGTGCATGGGAAGAAGAGTCTGTGCATGGGAAGAAGAGTCTGGGCATGGGGAGAAGAGTCTGGGCATGGGGAGAAGAGTCTGGGCATGGGGAGAAGAGTCTGGGCATGAGAAGAAAAGTCTGGCCACATATGATAAGCCCTGAAGACAAGGAGAAGTGCTTGGGCATGGGAAGAAGAGTCTGGTCATGGGGAGAAGAGTCTGGGCATGGGAAGAAGAGTCTGGGCATGGGGAGAAGAGTCTGGGCATGGGAAGAAGAGTCTGGCCAGAGATGACAAGTCCTGAACACAAGAGAGAAGTCTTTGGGCATGGGCAGAAGAGTCTGGGCATGGGGAGAAGAGTCTGGGCATGGGGAGAAGAGTCTGGGCATGGGGAGAAGAGTCTGGGCATGGGGAGAAGAGTCTGGGCATGGGGAGAAGAGTCTGGGCATGGGGAGAAGAACCTGGGCATGGGAAGAAGAGTCTGGCCAGAGATGACAAGTCCTGAACACAAGAGAGAAGTCTTTGGGCATGGGCAGAAGAGTCTGGGCATGGGGAGAAGAGTCTGGGCATGGGGAGAAGAGTCTGGGCATGGGGAGAAGAGTCTGGGCATGGGGAGAAGAGTCTGGGCATGGGGAGAAGAGTCTGGGCATGGGGAGAAGAGTCTGGGCATGAGGAGAAGAGTCTGGGCATGGGGAGAAGAGTCCGGGCATGGGGAGAAGAGTCTGTGCATGGGGAGAAGAGTCTGGCCACAGATGATAAGCCCTGAAGACAAGGAGAAGTGCTTAGTCATGGGAAGAAAAGTCTGGGCATGGGGAGAAGAGTCTGGGCATGGGGAGAAGAGTCTGGGCATGGGGAGAAGAGTCTGGGCATGGGGAGAAGAGTATGGGCATGGGGAGAAGAGTCTGGGCATGGGGAGAAGAGTCTGGGCTTGGGGAGAAGAGTCTGGGCTTGGGGAGAAGAGTCTGGCCAGAGATGACAAGTACTGAACACAAGAGAGAAGTGTTTGGGCATGAGGAGAAGAGTCTGGGCTTTTTGGAGAAGAGTCTGGGCTTGGGGAGAAGAGTCTGGGCTTGGGGAGAAGAGTCTGGGCTTGGGGAGAAGAGTCTGGGCATGGGGAGAAGAGTCTGTGCATGGGGAGAAGAGTCTGGCCACAGATGATAAGCCCTGAAGACAAGGAGAAGTGCTTAGTCATGGGAAGAAAAGTCTGGGCATGGGGAGAAGAGTCTGTGCATGGGAAGAAGAGTCTGGGCATGGGGAGAAGAGTCTGTGCATGGGAAGAAGAGTCTGTGCATGGGAAGAAGAGTCTGGGCATGGGGAGAAGAGTCTGGGCATGGGGAGAAGAGTCTGGGCATGGGGAGAAGAGTCTGGGCATGAGAAGAAAAGTCTGGCCACATATGATAAGCCCTGAAGACAAGGAGAAGTGCTTGGGCATGGGAAGAAGAGTCTGGTCATGGGGAGAAGAGTCTGGGCATGGGAAGAAGAGTCTGGGCATGGGGAGAAGAGTCTGGGCATGGGAAGAAGAGTCTGGCCAGAGATGACAAGTCCTGAACACAAGAGAGAAGTCTTTGGGCATGGGCAGAAGAGTCTGGGCATGGGGAGAAGAGTCTGGGCATGGGGAGAAGAGTCTGGGCATGGGGAGAAGAGTCTGGGCATGGGGAGAAGAGTCTGGGCATGGGGAGAAGAGTCTAGGCATGGGGAGAAGAGTCTGGGCATGGGGAGAAGAACCTGGGCATGGGAAGAAGAGTCTGGCCAGAGATGACAAGTCCTGAACACAAGAGAGAAGTCTTTGGGCATGGGCAGAAGAGTCTGGGCATGGGGAGAAGAGTCTGGGCATGGGGAGAAGAATCTGGGCATGGGGAGAAGAGTCTGGGCATGGGGAGAAGAGTCTGGGCATGGGGAGAAGAGTCTGGGCATGGGGAGAAGAGTCTGGGCATGGGAAGAAGAGTCAGGGCATGGGAAGAAGAGTCTGGGCATGGGGAGAAGAGTCTGGGCATGGGAAGAAGAGTCTGGCCAGAGATGACAAGTCCTGAACACAAGAGAGAAGTCTTTGGGCATGGGCAGAAGAGTCTGGGCATGGGGAGAAGAGTCTGGGCATGGGGAGAAGAGTCTGGGCATGGGGAGAAGAGTCTGGGCATGGGAAGAAGAGTCTGGGCATGGGAAGAAGAGTCTGGGCATGGGAAGAAGAGTCTGGGCATGGGGAGAAGAGTCTGGCCACAGATGACAAGTCCTGAACACAAGAGAGAAGTCTTTGGGCATGGGAAGAAGAGTCTGGGGATGGGGAGAAGAGTCTGGGGATGGGGAGAAGAGTCTGGGGATGGGGAGAAGAGTCTGGGGATGGGGAGAAGAGTCTGGCCACGGATTACAAGTCCTATACACAATGTCAAGAGTTTTGGCATGGGAAGAAGAGTCGAGGCACAGGGAGAAGAAACAAGGCACAAGACAAAGAGTCCTGGCACATAGAGAAGAGTCTAGGCACAGACGGAAGATGCTGGGAATAGGGAGGAGACGCTAAGCACAGGAAGAAGAGACCAGGCATAGGGATAAGAGACCAGATACATGGAGAAAAGTCCTGGCACATAAAGAAGAGTCTGGGCACAGGAAGAAGATGCCAGGAACAGGGAGGAGAGTCCAATCACTGGAAGAATAGAAAAGGTACAAGGAGAAGAGATCAGGTACATGAAGAAGAGTCCTCGCACATAGAGAAGAGTCTGGGCAAAGGAAGAAGATGCCGAGTTCAGGGAGAAGAGTCAACTGAATAGGAAAAGGAGTTTCAGAATGGGGAGATGAGTTTGGGAATTGAAGAAGGAGGGTTCCAGACACAGGGAAACGTGTTTGATCATGAAGAGAAGAGTCTTAACATTGGGAAAAGAGTCCAGGCACAAAAAGAGCAGTCCAGTCACAGGTAGAAGAATCTAGGCACAAGGTGAAGAGTTTAGGCAATGGGAGAAGAGCCCAGTCACAGGGAGAAGAGCCCAGACATGGGGAGCAGAATCCAGGTATAAAAAGAAAAGTCCAGGCACAGGAAAAAGACTTCAGATACAACAAGAAGCGTCCAAGCAAAGAAAGAAGAGTCTGGGACAGAGAGAAGAGACCAGGCACAAAAAGAACGGTCAAGTCACAGAGGGAGGAAGACTGGGTGCAAGGAGAAGAATCCTGGCCCATGAAAAAGACGTGGGGAGAGAAATTCAAGCACAGAGAAAAGAACAAGGGCGTAGAATCGAAATGCAACAATAATACACATTGGCATAGGGACAAGAGTCCAGGCAAGGAGAGAAGAATCCAGGCACAGGGACAAGAGTCCAAGCAGTTGGAAAAGAGTCCAGGCACATGGCGAAGAGTTCAGGCACATGGCGAAGAGTCCAGGCACATGCCGAAGAGTCCAGGCACATGCCGAAGAGTCCAGGCACATGCCGAAGAGTCCAGGCACAGGAAGAAAATGCAAAATGCTGAGTGTGGAGAGAGAATTCAGACAAAGGAAGAAAGAGACCAGGGACTGGGACAAGAGATGAGAAGAGTCCAAACACAAGAAGAGTCTATGCAAAGGGAGAAGAGCTCAAGTGCAAGGAGAACAGTTCAGGCAGAGGGAGAAGGGGCCAGGCACATGGAAAGGATTGTAGGTACAGACAGAAGAGTCCAAGCAGAGGGATGAGTCCAAGACAAAGAAAAACTGTCCAGACATGAAGACATTGCTGGCATTGGAAAAAGAGTCCAGGCACAGGGAGACGAGTCCAGGCACAGAGAGAAGAGTCCAGGGACAGAGAAAAGAGTCCAGGGACAGAGAAAAGAGTCCAGGGACAGAGAAAAGAGTCTAGGGACAGAGAAAAGAGTCTAGGGACAGAGAGAAGAGTCCAGGGACAGAGAAAAGAGTCCAGGGACAGAGAAAAGAGTCCAGGGACAGAGAAAAGAGTCCAGGCACAGGGAGAAAAGAGTCCAGGCACAGGGAGAAAAGAGTCCAGGCACAGGGAGAAAAGAGTCCAGGCACAGAGAAAAGAGTCCAGGCACAGGGAGAAAAGAGTCCAGGCATAGGGAGAAAAGAGTCCAGGCATAGGGAGAAAAGAGTCCAGGCATAGGGAGAAAAGAGTCCAGGCATAGGGAGAAAAGAGTCCAGGCATAGGGAGAAAAGAGTCCAGGCATAGGGAGAAAAGAGTCCAGACACAGGGAGAAAAGAGTCCAGGCACAGGGAGAAAAGAGTCCAGGCATAGGGAGAAAAGAGTCCAGGCATAGGGAGAAAAGACCAGGCACAGGGAGAAAAGACCAGGCACAGGGAGAAAAGACCAGGCAAAGGGAGAAAAGAGTGAAGGCACAGGGAGAAAAGACCAGGCACAGGGAGAAAAGACCAGGCACAGGGAGAAAAGACCAGGCACAGGGAGAAAAGACCAGGCACAAGGAGGAAGAGTCCAGGTAGAGAGAGTAGATTCCAGGCACAGAGAGAAGAGTCCAGGCACAGAGAGAAAAAAGTCCAGGCACAAGGAGAAAGAGATCAGGTAGAGAGGGAAGAGTCCAGGCACAGAGAGAAGAGTCCAGGCACAGAGAGAAGAGTACACGTACTGGTTTCCCCCCACCTGGCTCACCATTTGCAAATCTGAAAAGACCTACTAATTATGTCAAGTCAGGTGGGAAAAAGCCAGAAGGCTCCGCCCAGCTGACTCCTCTCCCACTGGCTGGACTCTTCTTCCTATGGTTGTCTCATATATCTCCAAATTATACATATGTTCCTTGCTGACTGCATTCTGGCCAGCATGATTCACCTAACATGTTCCCTTTAAGCCTCGGCATGCTTTTTTTGCCTTTTAAAAACTAAAGGGCTGAGTATCTCGCTATAGGCATCACGCAGATTAAAGGGCACCTGGTCCTATATAGGATTTTCTGGGAAGAGTTGATACATAAAGGATACTTTCGGAGCTCACTGAATGTGACACGTATCACCTTATTGCATGGGATGGACATTGTTTCATCGGCCACTGAGCGCCGGAACAACTTGATTCAGTAACAGAGGGGTAAACGACTTTAGGCAACTGTCTCCCAGCGATAAGGTCCCTGCAAATCCTCCAGACTAATGATGAAAGTCAGCAATCCTGCTTGCGGTGCCTAATGCTCCCCTCCACTTCACACTTTACTTCCACGAACAGAAAACTAATTACATTTCGCAGGATTACAGTGTTTTGTGCGCCACCGGATCACCTCAACCGTGAGAATTCGCCTCTACAATGTAAAATTAAACTTTCTAATTATTTCTATTAAAGGGGACGTCTTTTTTTTTTTTTTTGAAACGTCTTATAGTGCCACAAGAGGATTTTGGGGACAAAAAAATATCTAAAAAATACACAAAAAGAAATGTTAAGAAAAACCCCTTTAATGAAGAGTAATCATTTATTTCCCCTATTTAAATGCATGGATTTTTGTCATTGAGTTTAATTCAAAATGTTGCCGTCTATAGTCTGTGCGTTGCAGAATGAGTTAACAGAGAATCCATCAGTGAGCTCTACAGTCCAGGGGGAGAGTATATAACTTTTCTGGGTTTTTTCTAGCTCCTCTGAGCTGATTTATGACCAGTTCAAGGTTGAATGTGCAGGGACAGGGGCGGAACGATTGCGGTCGTGGGGATCGTGTCTGCGACCGGGGGTGCAGGGGACCTGCCAGCACCAGCCTCTGCTTCAGCTGGATGTACGTCCGCAGCCGCACATACAGCTGAAATGCATCACGGTGCAGAGATTTGTAGGGTCCTTGCACTGCGATATGCACTGCCGCCCAAACAGAAGTCGGCAGCTTTTATCGTCGTCCCCGTGACTGAGGCGGTAAATGACAATGACATCATAGCACAAACGCCGATGAAAGCTGTCAGCACTGCGGGCAAGCTATAGGGGAGGACATCACGTGGCGTGGGAGCTGGGATGGTGGTGAGTACAGTATATACCAGGAGGGGGACAGTATCTAAGAGGAGGGGCCCAGAAGAAGAACATATATAGCAGGTGGGGGAAAGAATATACCAGGAGGGTGACAGTATATACCAGGAGGAGGACAGTATATACCAGGATGGGCCCAGGAGAGGAACATATACACCAGGATTGAGACAGTATATACTAAAAGGGGGACAGCATATACTAAAAGGGGGATAGGATATACCAGGAAGGCCCCAGGAGTGGTAGAGTATATACCAGGAGGGGAACTGTATATACCAGAATGGGGGACATATATACCACGATGGGGGGCATATATACTAGGATAGGGAACATATATACGAGGATGGGGAAAATATCTGCCAGGATGGGGAACATATCTGCCAGGATGGGGAACATACAGTGCCTACAAGTAGTCTTCAACCCCCTGCAGATTTAGCAGGTTTGATAAGATGCAAATAAGTTAGAGCCTGCAAACTTCAAACAAGAGCAGGATTTATTAACAGATGCATAAATCTTACAAACCAACAAGTTATGTTGCTCAGTTAAATTTTAATAAATTTTCAACATAAAAGTGTGGGTCAATTATTATTCAACCCCTAGGTTTAATATTTTGTGGAATAACCCTTGTTTGCAATTACAGCTAATAATCGTCTTTTATAAGACCTGATCAGGCCGGCACAGGTCTCTGGAGTTATCTTGGCCCACTCCTCCATGCAGATCTTCTCCAAGTTATCTAGGTTCTTTGGGTGTCTCATGTGGACTTTATTCTTGAGCTCCTTCCACAAGTTTTCAATTGGGTTAAGGTCAGGAGACTGACTAGGCCACTGCAACACCTTGATTTTTTCCTTCTTGAACCAGGCCTTGTTTTTCTTGGCTGTGTGCTTTGGGTCATTTTCTTGTTGGAAGATGAAATGACGACCCATCTTAAGATCCTTGATGGAGGAGCGGAGGTTCTTGGCCAAAATCTCCAGGTAGGCCGTGCTATCTATCTTCCCATGGATGCGGACCAGATGGCCAGGCCCCTTGGCTGAGAAACAGCCCCACAGCATGATGCTGCCACCACCATGCTTGACTGTAGGGATGGTATTCTTGGGGTCGTATGCAGTGCCATCCAGTCTCCAAACGTCACGTGTGTGGTTGGCACCAAAGATCTCGATCTTGGTCTCATCAGACCAGAGAACCTTGAACCAGTCTGTCTCAGAGTCCTCCAAGTGATCATGAGCAAACTGTAGACGAGCCTTGACATGACGCTTTGAAAGTAAAGGTACCTTACGGGCTCGTCTGGAACGGAGACTATTGCGGTGGAGTACGTTACTTATGGTGTTGACTAAAACCAATGTCCCCACTGCCATGAGATCTTCCTGGAGCTCCTTCTCTGTTGTCCTTGGGTTAGCCTTGACTCTTCGGACAAGCCTGGCCTCGGCACGGGTGGAAACTTTCAAAGGCTGTCCAGGCCGTGGAAGGCTAACAGTAGTTCCATAAACCTTCCACTACCGGATGATGCTCCCAACAGTGGAGACAGGTAGGCCCAACTCCTTGGAAAGGGTTTTGTACCCCTTGCCAGCCTTGTGACCCTCCACGATCTTGTCTCTGATGGCCTTGGAATGCTCCTTTGTCTTTCCCATGTTGACCAAGTATGAGTGCTGTTCACAAGTTTGGGGAGGGTCTTAATTAGTCAGAAAAGGCTGGAAAAAGAGATAATTAATCCAAACATGTGAAGCTCATTGTTCTTTGTGCCTGAAATACTTCTTAATACTTTAGGGGAACCAAACAGAATTCTGGTGGTTTGAGGGGTTGAATAATAAATGACCCTCTGAATAAACTTTTCACCATTTAAAAAAAAAAAACCAAATAAAGAAATAACATTCTTTTTTGCTGCATTTCACACTTCCAGGCTGATCTACAGTCCAAATGTCACAATGCCAAGTTAATTCCGAATGTGTAAACCTGCTAAATCTGCAGGGGGTTGAATACTACTTGTAGGCACTGTATATACCAGAAAGGGGGACAGTATACACCAGGATGGAGGACAAATAGTCCAGGATGGGGGACATATTTACTAGGATGGGGGACATACCAGGATGGGGGCATATATACCAGGATGGGGATCATATATACCAGGATGGGAAACATATATACCAGAAAGGGGGACAGTATATACCAGGATGGAGGACATATATACCAGGATGGGAGACATATTTACTAGGATCGGGGTCATACCAGGATGGGGAACATATATATGAGGATGGAGGACATATATTCTAGGATGGGGGAACATATATACCAGGATGGGGGACAAATTTACCAGGAAGGAGCCCAGGAGGGGTTACATTAGAACAGGATGGGGGACACTACTACATAATGGGGGAGGGCAATTCATATGTCTTTATAGGATTATAAATGTATACATACATATACATGATGCATCTGACTAATATGCGGGGATGGGGGGTGCCTAGGTCCAAATTTTGCACCGGGGCCCATCAAACTCTAGTTATGTCACTGACAGCTGTTGGAAGACAACGACTCCCAGCATAAGACTGTCAGAGCCTGTTGTGGTTTTGTATCTGGTGGATAACAAATGTTTGGAGTCCAATGACGTAGGGAGACAGCTGTGACCATGACTTACACATCACAGCTCCATTAAACTCAATGAAGATGTCGTCGATATATCTTGGCCTTATGAAAATTTCTGGGCTGTGAGCCAAAAGGGCATAGCTCTTGATTATGGGTCCCTGTGATATGTCAGATGACGTGAATACTTATAGTTTTTCAAAGATAAGTCATCTCGTTGTGGTTTATAATCTCCATACCATCCTATCAGCTGCAACAAATGTAGGTGGACTCATGCACCAAATATCTGTATGGTTTATACAGCAGCTGCTCACCCAACATGACTCTTTCCAGTTATCTGTATGCTGAGTCTGATGTCCAAATGAACTAGCACAGTGTGCACAATGTTAAGATTCAGAAAAATTCTACATGGCCACAGACATCTGAGGATCCTGACAGTGTGCGGTGTGCACACTATAAGGATTCAGAAAAATTCTGCAGTCACATAGAGCGACTAGAGACTTTCACCCAGAACCTGGACACCCCCTTTAAATCTGCAAGTAACTGTTTTGGATTTTCATAGCAGATTCACCCTATTCCATGCCTTGTAATGTAGTAGAATTAAAAGGGTTATCCAACTTTGTGATGAAAGTCTGCTGTCAATTAACGTGACCGCAGAGTTTTGATTTCTCATAGCGTGCGCACAGCACACTGTCAAGATTCTTCTGTGCCGGCGGTGAAAGTGGATGGTATTGTGACCACATGAATGTGATTTGCACACTTTTGAATTCTCATAATGTGGGCACAGCACACTGTCAAGATTCTTTGGGGCCGGTGGTAAGAGTGGACAGTATTGTGACCACAAGAATGTGATTTGCAGACTTTGAATTTGCACAGCACACTGTCAGGATTCTTCACTGCCCACAGTGAAAGTGTACGATATTGTGACCACAAGTACGGTATGTGATTTGCAGACTTTCGATTTCTCACGGCGTGCACACAGCACACTGTGAGGATTTTTTGGTGCCGGCGCTGAGAGTGGACGGTATTGTGACCACAAGTATGTGATTTGCAGACATTTGAATTCGCACAGTGTGCACACATCACACTGTTAGGATTCTTTTGTGCCGGCGGTGAGAGTGGATGGTATTGTGACCACAAGTATGTGATTTGCAGACTTTTGAATTCTCATAGCGTGGGTACAGCACACTGTCAAGATTCTGCGGTGCTGGTGGTGAGAGTGGATGGCATTGCGCCCACAAATATGTGATTTGCAGACTTTTGAATTCTTACAGCATGCAGACAGCCCACTGTCAGGATTCTTCACTGCCCATGGTGAAAGAGTACAGTATTGTGACCACAAGCATGTGATTTGCAGACTTTTGAATTCGCACAGTGTGCACACATCACACTGTTAGGATTCTTTGGTGCCGGCGGTGAGAGTGGACGGTATTGTGACCACAAGTATGTGATTTGCATACATTTGAATTCGCACAGTGTGCACACATCACACTGTTAGGATTCTTTGGTGCCGGCGGTGAGAGTGGATGGTATTGTGACCACAAGTATGTGATTTGCAGACTTTTGAATTCTCATAATGTGGGCACAGTACACTGTCAAGATTCTTTGGTGCCGGTGGTAAGAGTGGACAGTATTGTGACCAGAAGTATGTGATTTGCAGACCTTTGAGTTCTCACAGCATGTGCACAGCACACTGTCAAGATTCTTCAGTGCTGACTAAACATACTTGGCCTTTGTCAATTCCCTTGTATTGAGAGAGGCCATGTTTGTCTAGTAAGAATCTGACCGGAAAGTATTCATGTCGCATACTTACTGTCACATGGCCACCAACACCAGAGAATCCTGACAGCGTGCGGTGTGCACACTGTCAGGATTCAGAACAATGTTGCAATCACCTAGAACGACTAGAGACTTTCACCGCAAACCTGGACAACCCCTTTAAATCTGCAAGTAACTGTGTGTGGATGATTTGCAGATGTTTAATACACTTTGTGATGTCATTCTTGCTTCAAGCAACACCTAACACTTCTCGCAGCTGATGCTTTGCTACAATTATATCACTACAAACCAAACATCTAAATGCAAAGCAGCCCTTTCCCCGGCCTGCCAGACAACACAGCATGTACCCGATTCAGCGCTGCCTTCAGCCCGCACCGTGCCAAGAGGCTGTGGTAGCTGCGGGCCGCTGCCAAGTCTAACTGGCACGACGTTACGTGAGTCATTTATCCGCTGCATGAGGTGACTGGTAAATAAAACACTGCGATATCAATACAAAAAACAGATGGAGACGTAAATACACATGTAGCAGAGCTGAGACAGGCGGGACTAGTGATGAGCGGGCACTACCATGCTCGAGTGCTCGGTACTCGTAACTAGTGATGAGCGGGCACTACCATGCTCAGGTGCTCAGTACTTGTAACTAGTGATGAGCGGGCACTACCATGCTCGGGTGCTCAGTACTGGTAACTAGTGATGAGCGGGCACTACCATGCTCGGGTGCTCAGTACTGGTAACTAGTGATGAGCGGGCACTATCATGCTCGGGTGCTCAGTACTAGTAACTAGTGAATAGTGGGCACTACCATGCTCAGGTGCTCAATACTCGTAACTAGTGATGAGCGGGCACTACCATGCTCGGGTGCTCAGTACTCGTAACTAGTGATGAGCGGGCACTACCATGCTCAGGTGCTCAGTACTCGTAACTAGTGATGAGCGGGCACTACCATGCTCAGGTGCTCAGTACTCGTAACTAGTGATGAGCGGGCACTACCATGCTCGGGTGCTCAGTACTGGTAACTAGTGATGAGCGGGCACTATCATGCTCGGGTGCTCAGTACTAGTAACTAGTGATGAGCGGGCACTACCATGCTCAGGTGCTCAGTACTCGTAACTAGTGATGAGTGGGCACTACCATGCTCAGGTGCTCAGTACTAGTAACTAGTGATGAGCGGGCACTACCATGCTCAGGTGCTCAGTACTCGTAACTAGTGATGAGCGGGCACTACCATGCTCAGGTGCTCAGTACTAGTAACTAGTGATGAGTGGGCACTACCATGCTCAGGTGCTCAGTACTCGTAACTAGTGATGAGCGGGCACTACCATGCTCAGGTGCTCAGTACTCGTAACTAGTTATGAGCGGGCACTACCATGCTCGGGTGCTCAGTACTGGTAACTAGTGATGAGCGGGCACTACCATGCTCAGGTGCTCAGTACTCGTAACTAGTGATGAGTGGGCACTACCATGCTCAGGTGCTCAGTACTAGTAACTAGTGATGAGCGGGCACTACCATGCTCAGGTGCTCAGTACTCGTAACTAGTGATGAGCGGGCACTACCATGCTCAGGTGCTCAGTACTAGTAACTAGTGATGAGTGGGCACTACCATGCTCAGGTGCTCAGTACTCGTAACTAGTGATGAGCGGGCACTACCATGCTCAGGTGCTCAGTACTCGTAACTAGTGATGAGCGGGCACTACCATGCTCGAGTGCTCAGTACTGGTAACTAGTGATGAGCGGGCACTACCATGCTCGGGTGCTCAGTACTCGTAACTAGTGATGAGCGGGCACTACCATGCTCAGGTGCTCAGTACTCGTAACTAGTGATGAGCGGGCACTACCATGCTCAGGTGCTCAGTACTCGTAACTAGTGATGAGTGGGCACTACCATGCTCAGGTGCTCAGTACTCGTAACTAGTGATGAGCGGGCACTACCATGCTCGGGTGCTCGGTACTTGTAACTAGTGATGAGCGGGCACTACCATGCTCGAGTGCTCGGTACTCGTAACTAGTGATGAGCGGGCACTACCATGCTCAGGTGCTCAGTACTCGTAACTAGTGATGAGCGGGCACTACCATGCTCGGGTGCTCAGTACTCGTAACTAGTGATGAGCGGGCACTACCATGCTCGGGTGCTCAGTACTCGTAACTAGTGATGAGCGGGCACTACCATGCTCAGGTGCTCAGTACTAGTAACTAGTGATGAGCGGGCACTACCATGCTCGGGTGCTCAGTACTAGTAACTAGTGATGAGTGGGCACTACCATGCTCAGGTGCTCAGTACTGGTAACTAGTGATGAGCGGGCACTACCATGCTCGGGTGCTCAGTACTGGTAACTAGTGATGAGTGGGCACTACCATGCTCAGGTGCTCAGTACTCGTAACTAGTGATGAGCGGGCACTACCATGCTCAGGTGCTCAGTACTCGTAACTAGTGATGAGCGGGCACTACCATGCTCGGGTGCTCAGTACTGGTAACTAGTGATGAGCGGGCACTACCATGCTCGGGTGCTCGGTACTCGTAACTAGTGATGAGCGGGCACTACCATGCTCGGGTGCTCAGTGTCAGTGACGAGCGGGCACTACCATGCTCGGTACTCATAGAGATTCTGCCATTTTGGCGCCCAACAACATATGGGATCAATATGATATTTTCGGACAATTATCCACCTTTGCAATAATCATACTGGCCAGCCTAAGGCACACCGGTGCAATAATCATGCTGAATAGCCTAACGCACACCTGTGCAATAATCATACTGGTCAGCCTAAGCCACACCTGTGCAATAATCATACTGGACAGCCTAACGCACACCGGTGCAATAATCATACTGGCCAGCCTAAGGCGCACTGGTGCAATAATCATGCTGTCTAATCAGCATTTTGATATTCCACACCTGTGAGGTGGATGGATTATCTCAGCAAAGTAGAAGCGCTCACTAACACAGATTTAGACAAATTTGTGAACAATAATAGAGAGAAAAGGGCCTTTTTATGTCCATAGAGAAAGTCTTAGATCTTTGAGTTCAGCTCATGAACCATGGGAGCAAAAACAGAAGAGTTGTGTTTATATTTATTGCACATATATTACCGTTCTCCTATGAAGCTCAGTCGCAGGCTCATAGGTGTACAAACATGGCATGGCAGACAAAAGTGGCCCCCTAAGTTGCCTGGATAATGCAATCGGCACCCAGTAATCATATTGCAGGGGGCCAATTGGGGTCGGATGAGATACCTTCCAACATTTCCGAACTTTTAAATACTGCTGTCACAATTGTTTGCGGCATCTAAGGGGTTAAACTGACGCAATCTGAGCTTCATCTACTTGCAGCAGATAGACTCGGATGCCGTCTGTATTCCACAGCCGTCACTAGTGCTGTAAGGAGCACTCCATACACACAGCGAGCACATGTGTGGCACAGTAGGCTCTTCTGATGGCACATACCCGGGTTCATGAGGTGCGGGTATCCTGACTGTTTTACATAGATCTGCAGCTAAATCAACCTCAGCTCTGCTACATCTTGTATGATTCAGAGATGAATAGTGAAGGCCGGGAGCTGCAGAGGAATGTTGTATAGATAACAAAGAGCAAATAGGAGTATTATGTTGTACTTTGCTCCACATATATAGTCGAGAAAGTCTCATTTATGACGCTGATTCATTTACTCTAGGCACTTGCAGATTAAGTGGGGCTGAACTTTGACCTTGGGAAGGGTCAGGACCCTGTGTAATCCCACCGATCACAAGATCATGAAAACCAGATCCACTACAACTCTTAATCAGCGATGATATAAACATAAGTTTCCTTCGAGGAATTTATCACTTGCCATTAATATGTTTTTTTAAATGTTTGGTGTTAATGCCCTTGTTCTTCTGAATCCGGCGATGTTTTTCTTTTGTTCCTGCGCCTCTCCAGTCCTGAGATATGACCCCTTCTTCCCTCAACTCTTTTGTAGGTGAAATCTTGAGGACACACCCACTTGGCTAACAAGTCTTGATTTACATACAAGGAAGAAGGGGCCATATCTCAGGAACGGAGAGGCCCAGGAAGAAAAGAAAAACATCTCCGGATTCAGGAGAACAGCGACATTTACACTGGATTATATATATATATATATATATATATATATATATCTATATATATTTATATTAAAATAAGTATATATATCACATTTTAATGACAAATAACAAGTCCTCGGGATGTTCACTTAGGACCTGATAGGGACCCCCCTGTATTACACAAAAATGAGAACAGCTGCATACATATTTATGAAAATGTCTACCATAAAAAATGTCATTGTTGCCCATGGCAACCAATCAGAGAGCAGCTTTCTTCTCTTCCAGTGCTCCTGAAAAATGAAAGCTGCACTGTGATTGGCTGCTATGGTGCAGTCTGCTGAACATTCCACATTCTAGGAGTTTTCCAGTTGCTATAACGATCATGAAATATTCCACAACGTTCTATAAAGCCTGAAATTCTCATTCCTTACCATTCTTAGGATCTCTGCTAGTTGTCAGTGAATGAGAATATTCTCCTCTGCTTTTTGTTTTACTAATATGATCCCTGAATAAAAGCGCTGTTCACACAGATGCCGAGATCATTACGAGAGAGACGATACCCTG
>NC_134356.1:32293198-32340698 GCF_048569485.1 Anomaloglossus baeobatrachus
GCCGGGGGCGAGGGACCAGGGGCGAGGGACGAGGGGCGAGGGACGAGGGGCGAGGGGCCGGGGGAAAGTCCTCCGTATTCTGTACTGCAGCCCCACAATTTACATCTCAATGGAGAACACATTTACTTAACCTCTTCCATCCCAGAAGAGCAAATACCTTAGAAATCCTTCAGACGTCTTCTTCTGACATTCTCTGATTGTTTACCCTTTAAGACATTTTTTTCTTAATAGATTTAGAATTTGGTGTTTCCTTAAAAAGGAGGTTTCATCAGAAAATGATCTATTGTGTAAATCAAATTTTTGTATTAAATGTATTTTTTTTTCCACATCACAATCTCTATTAAAAAGAAATATTAATACTCCTGCAATTCCTACCCCGGCCACTGGGGCTTAAGGATTAACACATGCACATTAGCAGCAATGAACTGAAGCATCTAATGAGCATGTGCAGAGGTCATTGTACAGGAGGAGGAGGTGAGCTGTGATATAATCTATTGTGAATGGTGGATCTTGTGTTATCTACTGTATATAGAGGAGTTATCAATCATTGTACAGGAGGAGGAGGAGGTGAGCTGTGATATCTACTGTGAATGGTGGATCCTGGGTTATCCACTGTATATAGAAGTGTTATCAATCATTGTACAGGAGGAAGAGGTGAGCTGTGATATCACCTATTGTAAATGGTGGATCCTGTGTTATCTACTGTATATTGAGGAGTTATCAATCATTGTACAGGAGGGGGAGGTGAGCTGTGATATCACCGATTGTGAATGGTGGATCCTGTGTATCTACTGTATATAGAAGTTATCAGTAATTTTACAGGAGAAGGAGGTGAGCTGTGATATCATCTATTGTGAATGGTGTCCTGTGTTATCTACTGTATATAGAGGTGTTGTCAGTCATTGTACAGGAGGAGGTGAGCTGTGACATCACCTATTGCGAACAGTGAATCCTGTGTTATCTACTGTATATAGAGGTGTTATCATCCATTGTATAGGAGGAGGTGAGCTGTGATATCTATTGTGAACAGTGGATCCTATGTTATCTACTGTATATAGAGGTGTTATCAGTCATTGTACAGGGGTAGGAGGGGGTGAGCTGTGACATCAAATATTGGGAAAGGTGGATCCTGTGTTATCATTCGAATATTGAGGTGTTATCAGTCATTGTATAGGGGGAGGCGAGCTGTGATATAACCTATTGGGAATGGTGGATCCTGTGTTATCTACTGTATATAGAGGTGTTATCAGACATTGTGACATCACCTATTTTGAATGGTGAATCCTATTTACTTTATATAGAGATGTAATCAGTGATTAAACAGCAGGAGGTGAGCTGTGACATCACCTACTAAAAATGATGAATCACGTGTTATCTACTGTTAATAGAGATGCTCTCAGTCATTATACAGGAGGGGGAGGAGGTGAGCTGTGACATCACCTATTGTGAAGAGTGGATCCTGTGTTATCCACTGTATATAGAGATGTTATCAGTCATTGTACAGGTGAGGGAGGAGGTAAGCTGTGACAACACCTATTGTGAATGGTGAATCCTCTTATCTACTGTATGTAGAGGTGTAGTCAGTCATTATACAGCAAGAGGTGAGTTGTGACATCACCTACTATGAATGATGACTCGTGTTATCTACTGTTTATAGAGGTGTTATCAGTCAGTGTACAAGAGGAGGAGGTGAGCTGTGACATCAACTATTCTTTCTGGTGAATCCATTGCTATCTATGGTCTATAGGGCTGTTAGTCATTGTACAGAAAGAAGAGGAGGTGAGCTATGGCATCATCTACTGTGAATGGTAGATCCTGTGTTATCTACTGTACATAGAGGTGTTATCAGTCATTCTACAAGAGGAGGGGGAGGAGGTGAGCTGTGACATCACCTGTTGTGATTGCTGGATACTGTGTTATTAGTTGTGTATAGAGGTGTCATTATAATCATGTCTCTGCTGATAAAGAACCTGTTGAAAACTCTTCATTAAATGACAGGAAGTTTGAATCTAAAAAAAAAGCACCAGTAGTCTAGTGGCCAGTGATAAAATTGCAAGATTACAATTTTTTTTTTTTTTAATACGGATTAGGTTATAAAGTTAAAAGAAATACTAAAAAGTTTAAGAAAATACATGTAACACAAAAAAATCAGATTTAAACAATAGGATGTTTTCTGTTGACATCATTCCTTTAATATTTCTTTTTTGCGATCGCAGCTCTGTTTTTGTGATACAAAGTTCCATATCTCCTGCCTAGGTAAGACAAAACATTTTGTCTCCCTGCAGTCACCACTAGGTGGAGCTTACAGCATAGTGGTTATACATTGAATATAATATGCAGTGAGCTCCCTCTAGTGGCGACTGCAGGAAGTCAGATTGTTGTAAGGAAGCAGCCAAATATTATACAGATATTCCATTACATTTACCAGGACTATTTCCCAAAAAATAAAACAGTCACGCTAATTTGGGACTTTTGGCATAGGACACTGTGGGTGACAATGTTATGGGGTAACTTTTTCATTAATTATTGACTCTGGTTGCTACTGTTATGGGGTAATTGTTTTTTTCATTGCTTTTCATAGGGCTTTCTGGGTGTAATTATTTATATGAGCCTGATTGTCACTGTTATGGGGCAGCTCACGTTTCACAATTTATAGAGCACTCTAGGTGGCGCTGATGGGGAATAGCTTTTTTTCGTCATTAATTATAGGAGACTCTTACTGGCTCTGTTATGGGGTAACTCTTGTTTCATCACTATTTATTATTGGGTCTTATTATGGAGTAATTTTTGTTTTGTCTTTATCTATAGGACATTCTGGGTGACACTGTTATGGGGTGATTTTTTTTTCTGCATTGCTACATATAGGACGATCTGGTTGGTACTGTTATGGTGACACTATGGTTGATATTAATAATGACACTCCCTGGTGGTACTGTTACAAAAGGCCTTTTTTTTGTCAAATATTGTTCACAAATTTGTCTAAATCTGTGTTAGTGAGCGCTTCTGTTTTGCCAAGATAATCCATCCACCTCACAGGTGCGGCATATCAAGATGCTGATTAGCCAGCATTATTATTGCACAGCTGTGCTGGCCAGCATGATTATTACACAGGTGTGCCTTAGGCTGGAAAGCATTATTGCAGCTGTGCCTTAGGCTGGCCAGCATGATTATTGCATAGGTGTACCTTAGGCTGGCCAGCATAATTATTGCACAGGTGTGCCTTAGGCTGGCCAGCATGATTATTGCACAGCTGTGCTTTAGGCTGGCCAGCATGATTATTGCACAGGTGTGCCTTAGGCTGGCCAGCATGATTATTGCACAGGTGTGCCTTAGGCTGGCCAGCATGATTATTGCACAGGTGTGCCTTAGGCTGGCCAGCATGATTATTGCACAGGTGTGCCTTAGGCTGGCCGGCATGATTATTACATAGGTGTGCCTTAGGCTGACCACAATAAAACGCCACTCTAAAATGTTCAGTTTTATCACAGCGCACAATGCCACGGATGTAGCGATTTTTGAGGGAGCGTGCACTTGTCATGCTGACTGCAGGAATGTCACCAGAGCTGTTCTCTGTGAATTGAATGTTCATTTCTCTACCATAAGTCGTCTCGAAAGGTGTATCAGAGAATTTGGCAGAAGATCCAACCGCAGACAACGTGTAATCCCACCAGCCCGGGACCTCCACATCCAACATCTTCACCTCCAAGATCGTCTGTGACCGGCCCCCCGGACAGCGGCTGCAACAATCGGTGCAAAACCAAAGAATTTCTGCACAAACTGTCACCATCTTAGGGAAGCTCCTCTGCTGCTCGTCATCCTCATCGGGGGTCTCCACCTGACTGCAGAGCGTCGTCCTCATCGGGGGTCTCCACCTGACTGCAAAGCGTCGTCCTCATCGGGGGTCTCCACTTGACTGCAGAGCGTCGTCCCCATCGGGGGTCTCCACCTGACTGCAGAGCGTCGTCCTCATCGGGGGTCTCCACCTGACTGCAGAGCGTCGTCCTCATCGGGGGTCTCCACCTGACTGCAGAGCGTCGTCCTCATCGGGGGTCTCCACCTGACTGCAGAGCGTCATCTTCATCGGGGGTCTCCACCTGACTGTAGAGCGTCGTCCTCATCGGAGGTTTCCACCTGACTGCAGAGCGTGGTCCTCATCGGGGGTCTCCACCTGACTGCAGAGCGTCGTCCTCATCGGAGGTTTTCACCTGACTGCAGAGCGTGGTCCTCATCGGGGGTCTCCACCTGACTGCAGAGCGTCGTCCTCATCGGGGATCTCCACCTGACTGCAGAGCGTCGTCCTCATCGGAGGTTTCCACCTGACTGCAGAGCGTGGTCCTCATCGGGGGTCTCCACCTGACTGCAGAGCGTCGTCCTCATCGGGGGTCTCCACCTGACTGCAGAGCGTCGTCCTCATCAGGGGTCCTCCACCTGACTGCAGAACGTCATCTTCATCGGGGGTCTCCACCTGACTGCAGAGCGTCGTCCTCATCGGGGGTCTCCACCTGACTGCAGAGTGTCGTCCTCATCGGGGGTCTCCACCTGACTGTAGAGCGTCGTCCTCATCGGGGGTCTCCACCTGACTGTAGAGCGTCGTCCTCATCGGGGGTCTCCACCTGACTGTAGAGCGTCATCCTCATCGGGGGTCTCCACCTGACTGCAGAGCGTCGTCCTCATCGGAGGTTTCCACCTGACTGTAGAGCGTCGTCCTCATCGGGGGTCTCCACCTGACTGCAGAGCGTCGTCCTCATCGGAGGTTTCCACCTGACTGCAGAGCGTCGTCCTCATCGGAGGTCTCCACCTGACTGCAGAGCGTGGTCCTCATCGGGGGTCTCCACCTGACTGTAGAGCGTCGTCCTCATCGGAGGTTTCCACCTGACTGCAGAGCGTCGTCCTCATCGGGGGTCTCCACCTGACTGCAGAGCGTCGTCCTCATCAGTGGTCCTCCACCTGACTGCAGAGCGTCATCTTCATCGGGGGTCTCCACGTGACTGCAGAGCGTCGTCCTCATCGGGGGTCTCCACCTGACTGCAGAGCGTCGTCCTCATCGGGGGTCTCCACCTGACTGTAGAGCGTCGTCCTCATCGGGGGTCTCCACCTGACTGCAGAGCGTCGTCCTCATCGGGGGTCTCCACCTGACTGCAGAGCGTCGTCCTCATCGGGGGTCTCCACCTGACTGTAGAGCGTCGTCCTCATCGGAGGTTTCCACCTGACTGCAGAGCGTCGTCCTCATCGGAGGTTTCCACCTGACTGTAGAGCGTCGTCCTCATCGGAGGTTTCCACCTGACTGCAGAGCGTGGTCCTCATCGGGGGTCTCCACCTGACTGTAGAGCGTCGTCCTCATCGGAGGTTTCCACCTGACTGCAGAGCGTGGTCCTCATCGGGGGTCTCCACCTGACTGCAGAGCGTCGTCCTCATCGGGGGTCTCCACCTGACTGCAGAGCGTCGTCCTCATCAAGGGTCCTCCACCTGACTGCAGAGCGTCATCTTCATCGGGGGTCTCCACCTGACTGCAGAGCGTCATCTTCATCGGGGGTCTCCACCTGACTGCAGAGCGTCGTCCTCATCGGGGGTCTCCACCTGACTGTAGAGCGTCGTCCTCATCGGCGGTTTCCACCTGACCGCAGAGGGTCGTCCTCATCGGGGGTCTCCACCTGACTGTAGAGCGTCGTCCTCATCGGAGGTTTCCACCTGACTGCAGAGCGTCGTCCTCATCAGGGGTCCTCCACCTGACTGCAGAGCGTCATCTTCATCGGGGGTCTCCACCTGACTGCAGAGCGTCGTCCTCATCGGGGGTCTCCACCTGACTGCAGAGCGTCGTCCTCATCAGGGGTCCTCCACCTGACTGCAGAGCGTCATCTTCATCGGGGGTCTCCACCTGACTGCAGAGCGTCATCTTCATCGGGGGTTTCCACCTGACTGCAGAGCGTCGTCCTCATCGGGGGTCTCCACCTGACTGTAGAGCGTCGTCCTCATCGGCGGTTTCCACCTGACCGCAGAGGGTCGTCCTCATCGGGGGTCTCCACCTGACTGTAGAGCGTCGTCCTCATCGGAGGTTTCCACCTGACTGCAGAGCGTCGTCCTCATCAGGGGTCCTCCACCTGACTGCAGAGCGTCATCTTCATCGGGGGTCTCCACCTGACTGCAGAGCGTCGTCCTCATCGGGGGTTTCCACCTGACTGCAGAGCGTCGTCCTCATCGGAGGTTTCCACCTGACTGTAGAGCGTCGTCCTCATCGGAGGTTTCCACCTGACTGCAGAGCGTGGTCCTCATCGGGGGTCTCCACCTGACTGCAGAGCGTCGTCCTCATCGGGGGTCTCCACCTGACTGCAGAGCGTCGTCCTCATCGGGGGTCTCCACCTGACTGCAGAGCGTCGTCCTCATCGGGGGTCTCCACCTGACTGCAGAGCGTCGTCCTCATCAGGGGTCCTCCACCTGACTGCAGAGCGTCATCTTCATCGGGGGTCTCCACCTGACTGCAGAGCGTCATCTTCATCGGGGGTCTCCACCTGACTGCAGAGCGTCGTCCTCATCGGGGGTCTCCACCTGACTGTAGAGCGTCGTCCTCATCGGCGGTTTCCACCTGACCGCACAGGGTCGTCCTCATCGGGGGTCTCCACCTGACTGTAGAGCGTCGTCCTCATCGGAGGTTTCCACCTGACTGCAGAGCGTCGTCCTCATCAGGGGTCCTCCACCTGACTGCAGAGCGTCATCTTCATCGGGGGTCTCCACCTGACTGCAGAGCGTCGTCCTCATCGGGGGTCTCCACCTGACTGCAGAGCGTCGTCCTCATCAGGGGTCCTCCACCTGACTGCAGAGCGTCATCTTCATCGGGGGTCTCCACCTGACTGCAGAGCGTCATCTTCATCGGGGGTCTCCACCTGACTGCAGAGCGTCGTCCTCATCGGGGGTCTCCACCTGACTGTAGAGCGTCGTCCTCATCGGCGGTTTCCACCTGACCGCAGAGGGTCGTCCTCATCGGGGGTCTCCACCTGACTGTAGAGCGTCGTCCTCATCGGAGGTTTCCACCTGACTGCAGAGCGTCGTCCTCATCAGGGGTCCTCCACCTGACTGCAGAGCGTCATCTTCATCGGGGGTCTCCACCTGACTGCAGAGCGTCGTCCTCATCAGGGGTTTCCACCTGACTGCAGAGCGTCGTCCCCATCGGAGGTTTCCACCTGACTGCAGAGCGTCGTCCTCATCGAAGGTTTCCACCTGACTGCAGAGCGTGGTCCTCATCGGGGGTCTCCACCTGACTGCAGAGCGTCGTCCTCATCGGGGGTCTCCACCTGACTGCAGAGCGTCGTCCTCATCGGGGGTCTCCACCTGACTGCAGAGCGTCGTCCTCATCGGAGGTTTCCACCTGACTGCAGAGCGTCGTCCTCATCGGGGGTCTCCACCTGACTGCAGAGCGTCGTCCTCATCGGGGGTCTCCACCTGACTGTAGAGCGTCGTCCTCATCGGGGTCTCCACCTGACTGCAGAGCGTCGTCCTCATCGGGGGTCTCCACCTGACCGCAGAGCGTCGTCATAACTGACTTGAGTGGGTGAATGCTCACATTCGATGGCGTCTGGCAGGTTGGAGATGTTCTCTTCATGGATGAAGCTCGGTTTTCCCTGCACAGGGCAGATGGCGGACTGTGTGTATGGCGTCGTGTGGGTGAGCTGTTTGCGGAGGTCACGTTGTGAATGGCGTGGCCCCGGGCGGCGGTGGGTTATGGTATGGGCAGACGTATGTTATGGACAGTGAACGCAGGTGCATTGTATTGATGCCATAGTGAATGCACAGAGATACAGTGAGAAGATCCTGAGGCCATTGTTGCGCCTCATCCACGACCATCACTCCATGTTGATGCTGATAATGCGCGGCCCCATGGTGCAAGGATCTGGATGCCTGGACGCTGAAAACATCCCAGTTCTTACATGGCCGCATACTCACCGGACATGTCACCAATTGAGCAGTTTGGGGCTCTGGATCGGGGAATACAAGAGCGTGTTCACATTCCTGCCAATATCCAGCAACCTCACACAAAGGAGTGGAGCAACGATCCACAGGTCACCAATCTGATCAACCCTATGCGAATGATGATGGGAGGCAAATGGTGGTCACACAGATACTAACTGGTTTTCTGACCACGTGGACCCCACCATTACTGTAAAACTGCACATTTTAGAGTGGCCTTTTATTGTGGCCAGCCTAAGGCACACCTATGCAATGATCATGCTGGCCAGCCTAAGGCACACCTGTGCAATAATAATGCTGGCCAGCCTAAGGAGAACTTTGCACGCTGCAACATCGCTAGCCGATGCTAGCGATGCCGAGCGCGATAGTCCCCGCCCCCATCGCACATGCGATATCTTGTGACAGCTGCCGTAGCGAACATTATCACTATGGCAGCTTCACACGCACTTACCTGTCCTGCGACGTCGCTCTGGCCGGCGACCCGCCTCCTTCCTAGGGGGTGACGGGTCGTGCGGCGTCACAGCAACATCACACGGCAGAAGGCCAATAGAAGAAGAGGGGCGGAGATGAGCGGGACATAAACATCCCACCCACCTCCTTCCTTCCGCATTGCCGGTGGAGGCAGGTAAGGAGATGTTCCTCGCTCCTTCGGCGTCACACACAGCGATGTGTGCTGCTGCAGGAACCAGGAACAACATCATAACAGCAGTCGACCCGACATTATAAAAATGACTGACGCTACACAGATCGCCAATTTACAACGCTTTTGCGATAGTTTATCGCCGCATCTAGGCTTTACACGTTGTGACGTTGTTACCGGCGCCGGATGTGCGTCACTTTCGATTTGACCCCGACGATATCGCAGTAGCGATGTCGCAACGTGCAAAGTACTCCTAAGGCACACCTGTGTAATAATCATCCTGGCCAGCCTAAGGCACACCTGTGCAACAATCATGCTGGCCAGCCTAAGGCACACCTGTGCAATAATAATGCTGGCCAGCCTAAGGCACACCTGTGCAATAATCATGTTGGACAGCCTAAGGCACACCTGTGCAATAATCATGCTGGCTTCATGCTGGCTAGCCTAAGGCACACCTGTGCAATAATAATGCTGGCCAGCCTAAGGCACACCTATGTAAAAAATCATGCTGGCTAGCCTAAGGCACACCTGTGCAATAATTTGGGCTTTTGGTTGACACTGTTATGGAGGATCTCTAGGTGACACTATTATGGAGGCTTTTGGTTGACACCCTTATGGAGAATCTCTATGTGACACTGTTATGGAGACTTTTGGGTGACACTGTTATGGAGGTTTTTTGTTGACACAGTTATGGAGGATCTCTGGGTGACAGTGTTATGGAGAATCTCTGGGTGACATTGCTATGGAGGGTCTCTGGGTGACACTGTTATGGAGACTTTTGGTTGACACTGTTATTGAGGATCTCTAGGTGACACTGCTATGGAGGCTTTTGGTTGACAGGCTTAGGGAGGATCACTGGGTGACATTGTTATGGAGACTTTTGGTTGACACTGTTATTGAGGATCTCTAGGTGACACTGCTATGGAGGCTTTTGGTTGACAGGCTTAGGGAGGATCACTGGGTGACATTGTTATGGAGACTTTTGGTTGACACTGTTATTGAGGATCTCTAGGTGACACTGCTATGGAGGCTTTTGGTTGACAGGCTTAGGGAGGATCACTGGGTGACATTGTTATGGAGACTTTTGGTTGACACTGTTATTGAGGATCTCTAGGTGACACTGCTATGGAGGCTTTTGGTTGACAGGCTTAGGGAGGATCACTGGGTGACATTGTTATGGAGACTTTTTGTTGACACTGTTATGGAGGATCCCTGGGTGACACTGTTATGGAGGTTGTTTGGTTGGCACTATTTTTGTAGGGACTTTCTGTATAGCAATCTTTTGGGGGCACACTTGATATCACAAACTAGAGTTGCCCATAGCAACAAGTAAGAGGATGCTCATTTTACCAGTGCGGCCTAGATAATGAAAGCTCCCTCTGGTTGCTATGAGTAACATGGACGCCTCCTCTCAGTTCAGTCTTTCTTGAAGATCAAGGAAGATGTGAGAAGAGCGGAGATCAAAGGGCAAAGTTGTTGAACTGAAGGAGGAAACGGTGGATGTGTGAGGTGAAGGCCTGGCGTACGTGCGACACACCCAGAGACGTGCGAGGCCTGTACTGTCAGCGAAGCCACGGCATATGCCACCATGTATGACTGTACACAGCAATGGAGGCCACCCAGACGTGTACAGCATATTCCACCATGTATGACTGTACACAGCAATGGAGGCCACCCAGACGTGTACAGCATATTCCACCATGTATGACTGTACACAGCAATGGAGGCCATCAAGACGTGTACAGCATCTTCCACCATGTATGACTGTACACAGCAATGGAGGCCATCCAGACGTGTACAGCATATTCCACAATGTATGACTGTACACAGCAATGGAGGCACCCAGACGTGTACAGCATATTCCACCATGTATGACTGTACACAGCAATGGAGGCCATCCAGACGTGTACAGCATATTCCACCATGTATGACTGTACGCAGCAATGGAGGCCATCCAGACGTGTACAGCATATTCCACCATGTATGACTGTACACAGCAATGGAGGCCATCCAGACGTGTACAGCATCTTCCACCATGTATGACTGTACACAGCAATGGAGGCCATCCAGATGTGTACAGCATATTCCACAATGTATGACTGTACACAGCAATGGAGGCACCAGACGTGTACAGCATATTCCACCATGTATGACTGTACGCAGCAATGGAGGCCATCCAGACGTATACAGCATATTCCACCATGTATGACTGTACACAACAATGGAGGCCATCCAGACGTGTACAGCATATTCCACAATGTATGACTGTACACAGCAATGGAGGCCATCCAGACGTATACAGCATATTCCACCATGTATGACTGTACACAGCAATGGAGGCCATCCAGACGTGTACAGCATATTCCACAATGTATGACTGTACACAGCAATGGAGGCCATCCAGACGTGTACAGCATATTCCACCATGTATGACTGTACACAGCAATGGAGGCCATCCAGACGTGTACAGCATATTCCACCATGTATGACTGTACGCAGCAATGGAGGCCATCCAGACGTGTACAGCATATTCCACCATGTATGACTGTACACAGCAATGGAGGCCATCCAGACGTATACAGCATATTCCACCATGTATGACTGTACACAACAATGGAGGCACCCAGACATGTACAGCATAGGGAGAAAGGCCATTAGAGGTATACGGGGACGAGACGCTCTGCCCTGCATATATTATCCCTTTATTGATTAAAATTAACTGTAAAAGTGCCTTTTCTCTTGGGAAAACCCCTTTAAGCTGCTGCAGTACCTCATAATACACAATAGCTGCTGCAGAACCTCATAATATACCCCTAAGCTGCTGTAGAACGTCATAATACACTTCAACGGCTGCAGAACCTCATAATACACACCTCAGCTGCTGCAGTACCTCATAATACACACCTCAGCTGCTGCAGAACCTCATAATACACACCTCAGCTGCTGCAGTACCTCATAATGAAGGAAAACAAGTGATCCAGCTCAACTGGGGCAAAGTCCGGCATGCAGGGATAACACTCTGACAGTGCAAGAATCCAGTAGAAGAAAGAAAAATCCAGCTTCCGGAGTAGTAGTAAAACTGATGCAATTTTATTAGAGGACGTAAAAATTAATGCGATGACAAAAATGGGGAGCCCATATGCGGCGTAAGGCTACGCGTTTCGAACGCTGCCTGCGTTCTTTGTCAAGCCTTGACAAAGAATGCAGGCAGCGTTCGAAACGCGTAGCCTTACGCCGCATATGGGCTCCCCATTTTTGTCATCGCATTAATTTTTACGTCCTCTAATAAAATTGCATCAGTTTTACTACTACTCCGGAAGCTGGATTTTTCTTTCTTCTACTAGTACCTCATAATACATACCACAGCTGCTGCAGAACCTCATAATACACCATAGTTGCTGCAGAACATTAGAATATAGGTCTCAGCTGCTGTCGAGCATCATAATGCAGTTCACCTACTGCAAAACATTATAATACACAGCTCAAGCTGCTGCAGAACCTCATAAAACATGATTCAGCTGTTGCAGAGCCTTATAATACACATCTTTGCAGCTGCAGAAACATCATAATAAACCTCAGATGCTGTGGAACATCATAATACACACCTCAGCTGCTGCAGAGCATCATTATACACACCTCAGCTGCTGCAGAGCATCATTATACACATCTCAGCTGCTGCAGAACCTCATAATACACCTCAGCTGCTGCAGAGCATCATTATACACATCTCAGCTGCTGCAGAACCTCATAACACACCTAACACAGCTGCCATAGAGCTATATTTTACACACCTCAGCTGCTGCAGAACATCATGATGTGACTATAAGAATGTTCACTAAACTATGTGACCGTGCTCATCCATAGTGATTGGGTAAATGAATATTTATATAGTGTTGACTTACACTGCACTTCCTACTAGTTTCTTCCCCCCAGAGTGATAAAGGTATGGATACCACTGTCTCCTTGTCAATGATGGGGGCACAGATAATACTGCCCCGCGCCTGTTTTGGGAAGTGACACAGACACACTATCTGCTTATTGCAGTAAAAATGATGATCATGCTGATATACTGCTCAGGCCAAAAAACTACTACTACTCCAGCAGGATACAGCTAAACCCCCACTAGGTGGAGGCAACACAGGTGCTACTTCCAAATATGGAGGAGGTGATGGCTGGATGGTAAAACTGCACACTAGTGGCTTGCATAGGCTATGTGCCCACGCTGCGGAAAATGCGCGGATTTTGCCGCGGATTTCTCGCGGAAAAGCCGCGGATTTCCCGAAAATCTGCAGCAGCGGCACTTCCCAGTCATTTCTATGGCATTTGGGAAATGCTGTGCCCACGCTGCGGATTTTTCCGCAGCGGATATCGTGCGGATTTTGGTCCGGAAAAATCTGCAACATGTCAATTATTGTTGCGGATTTTCATCCGGATTTTGGCTTTAAAATTGGGAAAAAAAAAAATCTGCACCAAAATCCGCATCAAATCCGCGGCAATTCCGCGGTAAATCCGCACCTTTGAAAAGGTGCGGATTTTGCGGGAAAGCTGCGGATTTTGATGCAGAAAAATCCGCAGCTACATTCTCCCGTGGACACATAGCCTTAGAGCACTGTTCACACTAGCAGACGCACAGTCACAAACCCGCAGCCTATTAGGTGACGCCCATACTATTAGATCAGGCGGGCTTTTATGGCCTGAGCAATATACAGCTGCAATTCCATCTTGCTGTAAGTAATGATAATCTTTCTTTTTTGCTTTTTTATATTATATATAGTGTAGGGACCTACAAGCATGAGGTTCCCGTGACGAGGGTTGTAGGCTTACGTCTTATGGCCATAACGCTAACAAAAAACTTCATATATTTTTTTTTGTACAGGATACAGCCAGGCCCCTTTTTGTTAGGCCTTGCTATTAGAGTTTCTGTCCCTACGTAGCGCGCAGTGGGGGTACGGCTTGGCAGCCTGCCTGATCTAATAGTATGGGCGTCACCTAATAGGCTGCGGGTTTGTGACTGTGCATCTGCTAGTGTGAACAGTGCTCTATGCAAGCCACTAGTGTGCAGTTTTACCATCCAGCCATCACCTCCTCCATATTTGGAAGTAAGTGTGAATGGCTCCCCCTGCACCTGTGTTGCCTCCACCTAGTGGAGGTTTAGCTGTATCCTGCTGGAGTAGTAGTAGTTTTTTGCCCTGAGCAATATACAGCTGCAATTCCATCTTGCTGTAAGTAATCATGCTGATATACACTGAACAAAAATATAAATGCAATCACTCCTCCTGTGCAGAGATAATCCATCCACCTCACAGGTGAGGCATATCAACTGTTTATACAGCATTATTATTGCACAGGTGTGCCTTAGGTTGGCCAGCATGATTATTGCACAGGTGTGCCTTAGGTTGGCCAGCATGATTATTGCACAGGTGTGCCTTAGGCTGGCCAGCATGATTATTGCAGAGGTGTGCCTTAAGCTGGCCACAATAAAAGTCCACTGTAAAATGTGCAGGTTTACAATATTGGGTGGTCTAAGGGGGGGTCAGAAAACCAGGCAGTATTTGGTGTGACTACCCGTCACGGGTGTGTCAGAGTTGACAGACAGTCATGTGGTGTCCGTCTGTATAAGGTCGCAGTGTTTGACTACACAAATGCTCCATGACATTCTATTCTTCCTGCTGTCGTGTAAATGGTATCCATATCTTCTCTATTTGGGGATAATCCCTTTCCTTTTAGGACCCTGCAGATATTCTCACCATCATCCCTTCCCCTTGTATCCTTAAATACCCATTTTTCCCATTGGTGTTTGCTAGTAATAGAGTTAAATTCCTATACAGGCCTTTGATGCAAGCAGTCAGCTTGTATTCATCCGAAGAAACATTGTTGTTTGTTGCTGCTCCTTTCGCTGAGTCTTCTTTGACATGTTATAGGTTTACTTCTTGCTGTTTGTTATCTCTATGTCTACTTTAGAGCTTAGTGGGATTGACTAAGCGCTTATCCCATCTGTTCGTTATCTAGGGCCAAGTTTAGGGTCAGCCAGGAACAGGTATCCTGCTCGGCGCATAGGTGCAGAACCATCTATGGTGATGAGTGGGGACAGGAGAAGGTTTGGTCAGAAATGTTTTTGTTTTGCACGGATTGTTGCAGCCGCTATCCGGGTGCCTAGTCTCAGACGATCTTGGAAGGTGAAGATGCTGGATGTGGATCAATAATCATGCTGGCCGGCCTAAGGTGCACCTGTGCAATAATCATGCTGGCCAGCTTAAGGCACACCTGTGCAATAATCATGCTGGCTTGTTATGATTCAGGGACCGAGGAGGATCAAAAATGTGGCTGGAACCTTAACGGACTGCAGACCTAATCCTGACACACAACTAGAAGTAGCCGTGGGATGAGCCTACAATGATCTAGTCATCTTGACACAGCCGTAGAACTAAATATTCTTACAGATAGAAATATAAGAAAAGCTAATCTACCTCGGAGCAATCCCCAAAGACATAGACAGCCCCCCACATGTAAAGACTACGGTGATATAGGAAAATACAATACAATGCCAGAAAACAGATTCTGCAAAGATGAGGCCCAAACTATCTTTATAGGAAAGGATAGGAAAGAGTACTGTCTGCAGCCGTAAAAACCCTAAAAAAATCTCAGCACGCCTGACATGGAAAAACCCTGAGACCACACGGCCTCTCCCCCACTATATCAGTACTCTGATGTTACTGGGATCCAAAAACACTAATATAGATGAGGGACTGAATTTAATACCAAGAATGACAAAACACAATACATTACAGAATCATGGAGCTAAATATACAGACACTCCCAGCAGGGAATGATCCAATTCTACCAGGAACTCCACACAGGGAAAATAGGAATCAAGCATTAGTATCAAAATAGAAAAAACACCAAGAAAGTGGAAACAATAAACAGAGGTACAAAGACCACTCATCTGAGATGAGTTCTGGTAGAGAAAAGGGCTGGTTTAAGAATGTCCTTAACACACAGGAGACCATAGATACCGGCAAGTAAGAATAGAAAACTACTCCGTTATATAGTCCCAATCTGAAAGGCCTGAATGCCAGTCCTCTACAGGTGTGTGGTGGCTCTCATTCCACAAGTCAACTGCACCGCCAGCACTGACCACAAGAGGGAGCCCCAAACTGGAAAATGTATTCACAACACTGGCCAGCCTAAGGCACACCTGTGCAATAATCATGCTGGCCAGCTTAAGGCACACCTGTGCAATAATCGTGCTGTCTAATCAGCATCTTGATATGTCACACCTGTGAGGTGGATTGATTATCTCAGCAAAGGAGAAGAGCTCACTAACACAGATTTAGACAAATTTATGAACAATAGAGAGAAAATGACCTTTTGTGTCCATAGAAAAAGTCTTAGATCTCAGGGTTCAAATCATGAAAAAAATGGAGCAAAAACAAAAGTGTTGGGTTTATATTTTTGTTCAGTGTACAAAAGATAGAACCTCCTCTCAGCTTCTAAAATCTAAATGTTGTTGACACAGACAGTACAACCTCCTTGCCTCTCTATTTAATAATACTACTTCTATGTCTTTCCCTGTAAATCATGTCTACACAGATCTTACTACCGTATCTCCTTGTTTCTCTTGGTAAGGACACCTTTTTGTTTTTCACCCTAAATGTTGTGGGGAGAAACTCATGTACATAATGTGCACGGTTACAGTATTGCCTTGCAGAATGTGGCTTTAAAAAGTTCAGATAGTGCTACGTCCCTGTCTCTTCCTATAAAAACCTCAAGACACAAATAATACAGCATCTTTGGCTCTCTATAAGTGATATAGAAAAAAACAGTGCTGTCCTTTTGCCTCTCCCGATAAATGATGCAAGCACAGATAGAACTACCTCATTGTATCTCCTTATAAGTCGACAAAGATAACAACTTCCCTGTCTCTTCTCATAAATTATTTATGCATAGATGGTACATCCTCTCTGTCTCTTCCTAGAAATTATTGAGACACAGATAGTAGTACTTCCTCACTGTCTCTTCCTATAAATTATTGACGCTTAGATAGTACTTCCTCCCAGTCTCTACCTATAAATAATTTAGGCATAGATAGTACTTTCTCCCTGCATCTCCCTAAACATTATTTAGGCATAGACAGTACTTTCTCCCTGTCTCTCCCTATAAATTATTCAGACACAGATAGTACTTACTCTTTGTATCTCCCTATAAATTATTTTGGCATAGATAGTACTTCCTGTCTGTCTCTCCCTATACACAATTTAGGCATAGATAGTACTTCCTGTCTTTCTCTCCCCATAAATTATTGAAACATAGCTTGTACATCCTCCCTATCTCTCCCCATAAATAATTTAGCCATAGATAGTACTTTCTCCCTGTCTCGTCATATAAATTATTTACACACAGATAGTACTCACTCTCTGTCTCTCTCTATAAATTATTTAGGCATTGAAAGGACTTCATGCCTGCCTATAAAGTATTTAGGAATATATAGTCCTTCCTCTGTAACTCTCCCTATAAACAACATAGGCACAGATAGTACTGCCTTCCTGTCGCTACCTATGAATGAAGTATGTGCAGATAGTATAGCCCTTCTGTCTCTCTCTATAAATAATGCAGGCACAAATACTACTGCCTCCTTGTCTCCTCTTTAAATCAATGGTGCAATATAAATAATAATAATAATAATAATAACTAGTACTGCATCCTTGTCTCACTATAAATAATGTAGATGCAGATGGTACTGCCTCCCTGTCTCTTCCTGCAACTCATGTAAACACAAACAGTACTGCCTTCCTCCCTCTCCATATAATGTAAGAACAGATAGTACTGCCTATCCATCTCTCCTTATAAATTATACAAACACAGATAGTACTGACTCCCTGTCTCTCACTATCAATGATGTTGGCACAGATAGGACTGCCTCCAAGTTTTTTTTTCCTACACATGTTATAAGCAGTGATAGTAAAGCCTCAGAAGTCATAGTGTGATGTTATATTTTATATAGTATTTAGAAGATACCAGAGAACCCACCTTTTGATATCACCAGAATGGTTAAGTCAGGTCACTTAGGAGTGTGGATTTGAAGGCGTCAAAGGAACCAAAAGCCACACATTACATCTGATCTGTGGAGGAAAAATGCAAAAAAAAATAATAATATATAAGACGAACTACTCTGTGGAACACAATATATTGCAGCACCACAGCCACACAATACATAGGGGGAACTATAACAAGCAATGCAGGCGACGGGCAAAACTATGGCAAGCAATTACAGAGGGCATTTGTGGAAGACACTTAAAGGACTACTCCAAATGCAGGCACTTGTATCTGACACATAGATATGGGGATACCTATAGTTGGCTCACACTTTGTGAACGAGGTTTAAAAATAAATCTATAAAATTATCTATAAAATGAATTTTCACTGCTCAAGAGCTCAGAAATTATGATTTATTTTTTTTATGTTATGGAAAGTACATGGACCAGCAAAATCTGTGGAAAATGTCATACACCATGGAATTACGAATGCCAATAGCTCCATCATCTGGACGGTGTCAGTACTGCATCCATCTCTCGGTATCATTCTAGAACTAAAAGCTGAAGTAAAGGACAAAAATATTGAATAACCAAAAAAACGGAATTTATGGTTTGTGATAATGATGCCCTGATACTCGGATCCGGGGTGGTCGTGGCTCGAGGGGTCCGGACCCGGGCTCGGCAGAAACTCAGATCCTTGAAAGGGGATTATTTACAGGGGAGAAGTTCGTGACACCACCTGTGGGTTGCGGTAATGGGAGTACCGCCGCTGCTGGAAGGAGTACCGGGGCAGATGGTGGGGAGCAGCAAAGTGTCAGTCTCTCCGCAGGTAGGGAAGGCCTCTGAGGTTGTTGGTGAAATGTTTGGGGGTGCAGAGGAGCCAGGTTACTGACTGTGGGTAGTCGTGGTGCAGGATGAGGATTGAGGATTATAAAGCAGACACTCACACTGAAGATAAACCAAATCCTCTGTGCACCACAGTCTCTACGGGGAAGCCCGTCCAGGTGTCCGCTCCCACCGGTGTCACTGGGTAATCCGGAGCCGCCTCCATGCACAAGTTAGTCCTCTGTGTGGCCCCTTGGCTTGAAGCTGTTGGGGCCCCGCTCACTATATTTTTAGTGTAGCTGAGCTCTTGATGGCTGGCACTTGGGATTTTAGTGGGCCGCGTTACTGGAAAGCCCTATCCCCCGCGGTGTGCTGACGCCTTCAATCTCTGAGCTCCTAGGGAAGTCCATAAAGAGACTCTCCCTCCAAGGTTAATTATTAGGACGATGAACTGGCTCTGATCTAGGGTCCTGTACCCAGTCGTTCTCGGTATCGGTTAGTTCTTTTGGATATCTGATGCCGACAGTCCTCTTAGACTATGTCCGTCGCACCCTTCCGCCGGTCCCCGACTCCTTTGGTCCCGGACTACCGTCTGCGACCCAACCTCGGTCTAGCTCTCCAGGAGCTTCTACTCTCCAGCTCCTCACTCTTTATGGGCTCTCACTCAACTTCTCTCCTCAACTGAACTGACTCACTTCCCTCCCACCATGCTGCCTGACCCCTAGGTGGGTGGCCTTATTCCGCTTAACCAACCCACTGGTGTGTCTGACAGGACATGATGTGAGGTGTGATTGGGATTTGTGCTGATGTTAGGGACACCGGCTTCTTAAGAACCTGGAACCATGGGGGGGTAGGCCCTGCACCCTGAGTAAGGATTGCAGTGCTCTGTGGCACCCTGATATACTCAGGGGCGCCACACAATATCACTCAGTACTCGTAACTAGTGATGAGCGGGCACTACCATGCTCGGGTGCTCAATACTCGTAACTAGTGATGAGTGGGCACTACCATGCTCGGGTGTTCTGTACTCGTAACTAGTGATGAGCGAGCACTACCATGCTCGGGTGCTCTGTACTCATAACTAGTGATGAGCGGGCACTACCATGCTCAGGTGCTCAGTACTAGTAACTAGTGATGAGGGGGCACTACCATGCTCGGGTGCTCAGTACTCGTAACTAGTGATGAGCGGGCACTACCATGCTCGGGTACTCAGTACTCGTAACTAGTGATGAGCGGGCACTACCATGCTCGGGTGTTCTGTACTCATAACTAGTGATGAGCGGGCACTACCATGCTCAGGTGCTCAGTACTAGTAACTAGTGATGAGGGGGCACTACCATGCTCGGGTACTCAGTACTCGTAACTAGTGATGAGTGGGCACTACCATGCTCGGGTGCTCAGTACTCGTAACTAGTGATGAGGGGGCACTACCATGCTCGGGTGCTGTGTACTCGTAACTAGTGATGAGCGGGCACTACCATGCTCAGGTGCTCAGTACTAGTAACTAGTGATGAGGGGGCACTACCATGCTCGGGTGCTGTGTACTCGTAACTAGTGATGAGCGGGCACTACCATGCTCGGGTGCTCTGTACTCGTAACTAGTGATGAGCGGGCACTACCATGCTCGGGTGCTCAGTACTCGTAACTAGTGATGAGCGGGCACTACCATGCTCGGGTGCTCAGTACTCGTAACTAGTGATGAGCGGGCAGTACCATGCTCAGGTGCTCGGTACTCATAACTAGTGATGAGCAGGCACTACCATGCTTAGGTGCTCTGTATTAACTAGTGATGAGCGGGCACTACCATGCTCAGGTGCTCAGTACTCGTAACTAGTGATGAGCGGGCACTACCATGCTCGGGTGCTATGTACTCGTAACTAGTGATGAGTGGGCACTACTATGCTCGGGTGCTCAGTACTTGTAACTAGTGATGAGTGGGCGCTACCATGCTCAGGTGCTCAGTACTCGTAACTAGTGATGAGTGGGCACTACCATGCTCGGGTGCTATGTACTCGTAACTAGTGATGAGCGGGCACTACCATGCTCGGGTGCTCAGTACTCGTAACTAGTGATGAGCAGGCACTACCATGCTTAGGTGCTCTGTATTAACTAGTGATGAGCGGGCACTACCATGCTCAGGTGCTCAGTACTCGTAACTAGTGATGAGTGGGCACTACCATGCTCGGGTGCTATGTACTCGTAACTAGTGATGAGCGGGCACTACCATGCTCAGGTGCTCAGTACTCGTAACTAGTGATGAGTGGGCACTACCATGCTCGGGTGCTCGGTACTCGTAGCTAGTGAGGAGCGGGCACTACCATGCTCGGGTGCTCGGTACTCGTAGCTAGTGAGGAGCGGGCACTACCATGCTCGGGTGCTCGGTACTCGTAACTAGTGATGAGTGGGCACTACCATGCTCGGGTGCTCTGTACTCGTAACTAGTGATGAGTGAGCACTACCATGCTCGGGTGCTCTGTACTCGTAACTAGTGATGAGTGGGCACTACCATGCTCGGGTGCTCTGTACTCGTAACTAGTGATGAGTGAGCACTACCATGCTCGGGTGCTCTGTACTCGTAACTAGTGATGAGTGGGCACTACCATGCTCGGGTGCTCTGTACTCGTAACTAGTGATGAGTGGGCACTACCATGCTCAGGTGCTCAGTACTTGTAACTAGTGATGAGCGGGCACTACCATGCTCGGGTGCTCAGTACTCGTAACTAGTGATGAGCGAGCACTACCATGTTCGGTGCTCAGTACTCGTAACTAGTGATGAGCGGGCACTACCATGCTCGGGTGCTCAGTACTCGTAACTAGTGATGAGTGGGCACTACCATGCTCAGGTGCTCAGTACTTGTAACTAGTGATGAGCGGGCACTACCATGCTCGGGTGCTCAGTACTCGTAACTAGTGATGAGCGAGCACTACCATGTTCGGTGCTCAGTACTCGTAACTAGTGATGAGCGGGCACTACCATGCTCGGGTGCTCAGTACTCGTAACAAGCAGGTAGACGCTCTGACGGGTTAAACTCGGAATGGACGTCAATGGGGGACAGTCAAGCGAACGGTGAAAGGAAAGGAGATGGAAACCCTTTGTTTAGGGAAGGGAGAGATGATGACCCCTGAGCAAGCCTACCACCGGGCCCTGGCTTCCCTCACCACACTAGATAGGTTCCGCACCAATGCGCCGATCAGCATACCTGACCCTGGCTGACCCTGAAATACGCCCTAGGTAAGAAACGGATGGGATGAGCGCTTAGTCACCCCCTCTACGCTCTAAAGAAGGCACAGAGATAACAAACAAGGGAAAGTAAAAGAGTAACTTATCTCCAGATGACTCAGGGAGACGAACTGCAACAACAACAACGTTTCTCCAGATGAATACAAGCCGTCTGCTTGCACTGGAGACTTATTATTGGTATTAGACCTATCACCAGCCCAAAGAAAGGGAAAATGAGGGGATATAAAGACACAAAGGGAAGTGCTGATGAAAAACAGCTGAAAAGGTGAGGATCTCGGCAGGGTCCTAAAGGGAAAGGGATGAAAACCAAGCAGAGGAGATACACAGGATACCAAATACACCAAGCAGGTGACCCCACCTGAAGCTGATTTGAAGCAGATCACTTAGGGACTATCACTTTTTTCAGTTTAATAGGTTTTCTAGGAAACTATGGAATCTATCCTAACAGTAGGCCATGAATCTGAGATCAGTAGGGATCTGGCTTTTGGTGCACCCGCTGATCTGCTCACTGTTCTTTTACTAATGGTCAAATCCAGTATTGAAGGTCAACCAAATTCACTTGAAAACGTCATACCATAGTTACCAACAGTCTTGTATAAGGGTTAAAAAATAATGATGGGCCAGTGTGCCACTATTTATGTTATAACTTGTTGCCACGTTTCGCCATGCTGATGCTGTTTCTGTTGGGCGTTTCGCCCAGAGTGAGCACGTTATATACTTATGGGTATGGTTGCACTAATTCCATGTGTGTTGGGAATTACGGGAGGCATTCCTTAGAGAATATGCCGGCAAAGTAATACAAATGGAAGTTGTAGCATATGATACCTAAATGGTTAGAAGATGCGTCAAGCTGATTGGAGCATTAAGGTCATATAACTCAGACGGGAGGGTTTTTTGTGTTGGGGGTTGGAGCCAAAAAACTCATGGTGTGACCAAGTGTATAAATCACTGTGTTTCCCTCCACCGGGGTCAGTTACAGAGGGATTTAGCAGCCATGTAACCAGAGGTCGCCCTCAAAGTATAGGTGAGGGATGAGCACGTACGTCGTAAAAATTGCTTCTTCAGGCAGCATCATCAGGGCGAGAGCGTAGGTCACCACTGAGAGTGACTGAGACTGGAGGGTGAAGATGTCTGAGGCTGAGAAAGCCATGAAAGTCTAGATGTTTAAAGGTTTTCAACATCCATCTTGAAGTAAGTCCAATAGGGCGCTGTCGCGATGTGACTGCAGGTGTCACGCCGGGTACGAGAAGACTCCTGGCAAGTTCCGCAAGACAGAGGGATCACCAGGGAACACCAATACAAAGGAAATCCCTGGCAATAGGGAGAGTGGAGCGGGATTATCTCCTATCACGCTCTAACGTCCCTAGATGGGTCAATCCCCTCGTGCGCCGTCATATGCCTAGCCCCTGAACTCACCCTGACTAGTGAAGGTCAGCAAGAGGCTAGTCTCCCCACTGCAATAAGGCAACATGAGGGTGGTAAGACAATCAGGAGGGGAAAGACACAACAAATTACATTCCACAACTTCTCCAACAGGAACTTCTCAGCTGCAACAGAAACGACACCTCAGCTTCTGCAGAGACTTAAGGGTGCTTTACACGCTGCGACATCGCTAGTGATTGCTAGCGATGTCGTGCGCGATAGCACCCGCCCCCGTCGTTCGAGCAATATGTGGTGATCGCTGCCGTAGCAAACATTATCACTACGGCAGCGACACATGCACAAACCTGTTCAGCGACGTCGCTGTGACCGCCGAACAATCCCTCCTTCAAGGGGGAGGTGCGTTCGGCGTCACAGCGACATCACAGCGGCGTCACACGGCAGCTGTCCAATAGCAGAGGAGGGGCGGGGATGAGCGGCCGGAATATCCCGCCCACCTCCTTCCTTCCTCATTGCCGGTGGACGCAGGTAAGGAGATGTTCGTCGTTCCTGCGGTGTCACACATAGCGATGTGTGGTGCTGCAGGAACAACGAACAACCAGCGGCATGCACCACCAACGATATTATGAAAAGGAGCGACGTGTCAACGATCAAAGATTTTTGCCGTTTTTGCGATCGTTGTTCGTCGCTCCTTGGTGTCACACACTGCGATGTCGCTAACGGCGCCGGATGTGCGTCACTAACGAAGTGACCCCGACGATATATCGTTAGCGATGTCGCAGCGTGTAAAGCACCCTTTACTCCTTCCAAGTGGACAGCGTATGTATGAGCTATAGCCGGCATAGGGAGGAGTGACGAGGGGATATTTATAGTAGAAGGGAGTAGCTGCAGCTGAGGTTAGAACTAGATCATTGCAGGATAGAAAGGAACCTTAACCCTTACGTACCAGATGGAATTACAGTCATATGAAAAAGTTTCGGCACCCCTATTAATGTTAACCTTTTTTCTTTATAACAATTTGGGTTTTGCTATTTCAGTTTCATATATCTAATAACTGATGGACTGAGTAATATTTCTGGATTGAAATAAGGTTTATTGTACTAACAGAAAATGTGCAATCCGCATTTAAACAAGATTTGACAGGTGCAAAAGTATGGACACCTCAACATAAAAGTGACATTAATATTTTGTAGATCCTCCTTTTGCAATAATCACAGCCTCTAGTCGCTTCCTGCAGCTGTTAATGAGTTCCTGGATCCTGGATGAAGGTAGATTTGACCATTCCTGTTTACAAAACAATTCCAGTTCAGTTAAGTTTGATGGTCGCCGAGCATGGACAGCCGCTTCACATCATCCCACAGATGTTCAATGATATTCAGGTCTGGGGACTGGGATGGCCATTCCAGAACATTGTAATTGTTCCTCTGCATGAATGCCTGAGTAGATTTGGAGCGGTGTTTTGGATCATCGTCTTGCTGAAATATCCATCCCCTGCGTAACTTCAACTTCGTCTCTGATTCTTGCACATTATTGGCAAGAATCTGCTGATACTGAGTTGAATCCATGCGACCCTCAACTTTAACAAGATTCCCGGTGCCGGCATTGGCCACACAGCCCCAAAGCATGATGGAACCTCCTCCAAATTCTACTGTGGGTAGCAAGTGCTTTTCTTGGAATGCCGTGTTTTTTTGCCTCCATGCATAACGCCTTTTTGTATGACGAAACAACTCAATCTTTGTTTCATCAGTCCACAGGACCTTCTTCCAAAATGTAACTGGCTTGTCCAAATGTGCTTTTGCATACCTCAGGCGACTCTGTTTGTGGCGTGCTTGCAGAAACGGCTTCTTTCGCATCACTCTCCCATACAGCTTTTCCTTGTGCAACATGCGCTGTATTGTTGACCGATGCACAGTGACACCATCTGCAGCAAGATGATGCTGCAGGTCTTTGGAGGTGGTCTGTGGATTGTCCTTGACTGTTCTCACCATTCTTCTTCTCTGCCTTTCTGATATTTTTCTTGGCCTGCCACTTCTGGGCTTAACAAGAACTGTACCTGTGTTCTTCCATTTCCTTACTATGTTCCTCACAGTGGAAACTGACAGTTTAAATCCCTGAGACAACTTTTTGTACCTTCCCGTGAACAACTATGTTGAATAATCTTTGTTTTCAGATCATTTGAGAGTTGTTTTGAGGAGCCCATGATGCCACTCTTCATAGTAGATTCAAATAGGAGAACAACTTGCAAGTGGCCACCTTAAATACCTTTTCTCATGATTGGATACACCAGCCTATGAAGTGCAAAGCTCAATGAGGTTACAAAACCAATTTAGTGCTTCAGTAAGTCAGTAAAAAGTAGTTAGGAGTGTTCAAATCAAGAAATTGATAAGGGTGCCCATACTTTTGCACCAGTCAAATGTTGTTTAAACGCTGATTGCACATTTTCTGTTAGTACAATAAACCTCATTCCAATCCAGAAATATTACTCAGTCCATCAGTTATTAGATATATGAAACTGAAATAGCAATAACCCAAATTGTTATAAAGAAAAAAGGTTAACATTAATAGGGGTGCCCAAACTTTTTCATATGACTGTAAATAAGCTCCAAATCAGGGTAAATGACGAGCAGATCTGAGATCAACAATACGCTGTGACCTTCTGATCCCAGATTCCCCCCCCTTCCGAGATCACCTCAGGCAGTGTCACACTCATGACAAGTGCACCCTTGCAAATTTTGGCATGATCAGATTGAACGATTTTATTAATTCAGACTTTGTTAAGTATGACAATCCGTGTGTGACGACTGTCACTGGGAGGCGCTAGACACTACTTGCATTCAGTAAATGGAGAGGTAGTCAGGCAAGCCGAGATCATAAATCAGGAGGACACAACAGTACACGGGGTGGGGGGGGGGGGGGGGCAGACAGAGACATGGTAAAGATACATGCTGAAGGTCAGGGTTCCAGGAGAGTATGTACAAAATACAGGGAGCAGGCGAGGACATGGTCAGGAGGAAGTCCGAGGTCAGAAGCCGGGAAGTCACAACAGAAACAAGGGAGGATAGGCAGAGACGAGGTCAAGATACAAGCCGAAGGTCAGGGTTCCAGGAGAGTACATAAAAGATACAGGAAGCAGGCGAGGACATGGTCAGGAGGAAGTCCGAGGTCAGAAGCCGGGAAGTCACAACAGAAACAAGGGAGGATAGGCAGAGACGAGGTCAAGATACAAGCCGAAGGTCAGGGTTCCAGGAGAGTACATACAAGATACAGGAAGCAGGCAAGGACATGGTCAGGAGGAAGTCTGAGGTCAGAAGCCGGGAAGTCACATCAGAAACAAGGGAGGACAGGCAGAGAACGGATAAACAACAGTCCGGAGTCGAGAGGCCAAGATCTGAACACTGAGCACCATGGAAGCCAACAGCACAACTGAAACCAGAAAGTACGACTGGCAGCGTCCTGAGCTAAATCGCTCCCTAACGAAGGAGAGCAATCACTGGGAATGACAGCACCTCCCACGGCCAGCATGAAGTGCTGTGAAACAACCAGCAGAGCATTCATTCTTCAAAACGCTCTGCACCGTATGCAACATATACCGGCTCTGCCGGTGAGCATAGCAGAACAACACAATGTTCTGCACATGGGACTCGTGATACTGTGCAATGCACCACGTATCATGTGTCATTTATAATACTGGGGTCCTCTTATGTCTTTGGACCACCTTACACATGAAGGTTACCTCTGTAACCCCGTATAACTCTAATGTGACCCAATCTGACACGGTATCCGTCCTCCGACCATCGGATACCATATCGTCTACAGTAAGAAGCCGCGTGATGAATAATAAGCCATCTTTTCTCTGCCATCACACGCCCCCTATAAATCATGGCCGCTTCCACCATTGCTGTCAGCGGTCGGACAAGACAAATAAATACAAGGTGATTACTAATCGCTGGTTACACATCGGCCGCACTTTCTGCCGTTCCATTTATGATCAATAAATGTAATAATCTTATATCTTGCGCTGCTCTAGAATCAATCATCCACATTCACGGATCATGAACCCGCCGCGTCCCAGAGACAATAAATAATCCATGAAATTCAACGGCAAAAGTCCCAACAGGCCGCCAAACCATCCCATAATGATTACATGGAATAAATCTAAAAAACCGGAGGCCGAGGGAAATCACAGATCAAACGCCCAACGCTGAGAACAGCAGGGGGCGCCATCTGCACTCTGTATATCTGTACTCCTGAGGGTTACGTTATATTTAAAACAACTACAAAAATAGTCAATATTTTCATTTAACCCCTTAAAGATAGTCGACAATCATTTGACACTATACTGCCTTATAGACCCTGTACCTTTAAGAGGCATGAAAATGACTTTTTATGTTAAAATGTTGTACAGGACTAAGATTATTCAATGGTTTCCCTCCATTCAGGGTCAGTTGCAGAGGGCACATGGAGCAGGTAGGATCTACACTATCTGGCACAAGTAAATGTAGTGCATATAGCTTGAGGTTATGAAAGGGGGGCTTACTTCTAATAGACCTAGTGATCACGCTCTAGGTGGAGAGTGTGCAGAACTAAGATTATTCATTGGTTTCCCTCCATTCAGGGTCAGTTGCAGAAGGCACATGGAGCAGGTAGGATGTACTCTAACTGGCATATGTGAATGTTGTGTATTGCTTAAGGTTATGAAAGAGCGGCTTACTTCTATTACACCTAGTGATCACTCTCAGTGGAGAGTGTGCAGGGCTAAGATTATTAAGTGGTTTCTCTACATTCAGGGTTAGTTGCAGAGGGCACATGTAGCAGGTAGGATCTACACTAACTAGCATATGTGAATGTAGTGCATATCGTTTGAGGTTATGAAAGAGGGGCTTACTACTATTAGACCTAGTGATCACTTTCGGGACGGAGAGTGTGCAGGACTAAGATTATTTGTTGGTTTCCCTCCACTCAGGGTCAGTTGCAGAGGGCACATGGAGCAGGTAGGATGAACTCTAACTGGCACATGTCAATGTAGTGTATCGTTTGAGGTTATGAAAAGGGGGCTTACTTCAATTAGATCAAGTAATCAATCTCCAGGTGGAGAGTGTGCAGGACTAAGATTATTCAGTGGTTTCCCTCCACTCAGGGTCAGTTGCAGAGGGCACATGGAGCAGGTAGGCTCTACAATGTCTGGCATATGTTAATGTTGTGTATCGCTGGAGGTTATGAAAGAGGGGCTTAATTCTATTAGACCTAGTGTTCACTCTCTGGGTGGAGAGGGTGCAAGACAAAGATTATTCAGTGGTTTCTCTACACTCAGGGTCAGTTGCAGAGAGCACAACGGGCAGGTAGGATATACTCTAACTGGCATATATGAATGTAATGTATATAACTTGAGTTTATGAAAGGGGGGCTTACTGCTCTTAGGGGCTTACAGGTATTAGACCTAGTAATTATTCTCTGGGTGGAGCGGGTGCAGGATTGAGATTCAGTGGTTTCCCTCCATTCAGGGTCGGTTGCAGAGGGCATATGGAGCAGGTAAGATCTACCATAGCTGACATATATAAATGTTGTGTATCGCTGAAGGCTATGAAAGGGGGGGGCTTCATTCTATTAGACCTAGTGATCACTCTCTGGGTGGAGAGTGTGCAAAACTAAGATTATTCAATGGTTTCTATACACTTAGTATCAGTTGCAGAGGGTACATGGGGCAGGTAGGATCTACAATAACTAGCATATATGAATGTAGTGTATATAACTTGAAGTTATGAAAGGGGGGCTTACTGCTATTAGGGCCTTACTGCTATTAGACCTAGTAATCACTCTCTGGGTGGAGAGTGTGCAGGATTGACATTATTAAGTGGTTTCCCTCCACTCAGGGTCAGTTGCAGAGGGCACCTGAAGACAGTAGGATCTACTATAACTGACACAACTGAACGTGGTCTATCGCCTGAGGTTATAAAAGGGGTGCTTACGTCTATTAGGCCTAGTTACCCCTCCCCCCACCCCCTTTCACCAACTGGTGGGCAGTGTCTCCTATGGCTCTTATAGATCCTATAGTTACAGTGAAAAACTTAACAATAAACAAAATCGATGCTACCCACCGACATCTTTTATATATTTTATGGGACATATTATGAAAGCAAGTGTTTTACAAACATAAGAAAAAAATGGAATGAAAATGCCCCCCTCCCCAAAAGAAATAAATAAAATAATAAAATAAATAAAAATTGAAATTTATGATTATTTAGTATTATACCTACATCTTTTTGCACAAACAGTAAGGAAAAAAATATATACCTGAATAATTTATTAATTAACTATTATTATTATTATTATTATTATTTATTGATAACTTAATTTAATAGTGTGGGGAAAAAACTGAAAACAAAAAAAAATAAGGAAAGTAAAAAATAAAAAAAAAAAGTAAAATGAAAATGATCCGGAAGGAAGGATATAAGTCAGGTTAGTAAATTCGACAGACTAATAATCGCTAATAATAGCACAGCAACAAGTCAGATGAACAGCTGCCGCGAGGACGACCGCCCAGACGTCTAGTGGAGCCAGACACTTATCTGGAAAGATTAAACTAAGGGAGGAAGCTCCAAACCGCAATTACGAGAGCAATTAATAGAGCAATAGTGCAGACTCATTCTCATCCTCACTAACCGTGCAACGCTGTATTGTAATACCGTACCGTAATGGCTTATAAATTTATTATAAATTCCTATCTATTTAGATAAATTAAAAAAAACAAAGAAAAACAGCCACTAGGTGGTGCTATTGGCGTTAACTGCATCATTTTTATTTATTTTTTTCTGCCAGTAGGTGGCGCTGTGAGCAGTCAGTATTCAATTCAACTATGTTGTACTTGCATTTAATGGGGGTTTTTTTAGATCCTTTTTCCATGCTTTTTTTTAGGCTGTTACATATATAATTGCAGAGTATAATAATAATAATAATTTTATTAATTTATATTGCGCTATTAATTCCTCAGCGCTTTAATACATTGGCAACACTGTCCCCATTGGGGCTCACAATCTAGAGTCCCTATCTGTATGTCTTTTGAGTATCATGGCGTATTTTAAATTATACACTGTATAGAGATGAGCGAATTTCTCCAGGAAACTCAATTCCTTCCCACTCCCCTGAAAAGATGTCTATGATAAATTGATCTTCTTCACTGCCACTGTCATGATGACTCTGGGATAGCGGGGAACAGGGGTTCCTATGCTATCTCTAACCTCAGGGATACTCTTGATGGTGGAAATGCCTGAGTCTTCTTCCTGACCCTGCTCCTGACCAGTCCTGATTCGATTTCCCATTCCCACAGGGAGTGACGGGACGGGAATGTGTTGAAAACCATAGATAAAGACAGACAAGGGAAAAAACAAAACTGCCACACAGCATGCACACACAGGATAAGACAATAAGATATTCAGGAGGAAAACAAGAGCAGGAAGGAAGTACAAAACAACAGGGGTAAACTCCACAACCGCACCAAGCAATAGGCACAACTTTCTCCAGAATGTCTAGGACACCATACCTCTTAGACCAACATAGAATAACCTATAGCTGGCATGGGTAGAAGGATTCCACCAGCATAAATAAAAGGAGAGCAGATGTCATAGGCCTCCCCACAACATGTGATTAAAAGAAAAAGCAGACTAGCAGAGATTAAGGCTTGCTCGCCTGCCTATGAATCAGCACACAGAAGGTTAACGCCCTTGTCTGCCTGTGTGGATCCCAGACACCAGAGAAACTATCAAGAAGAGTGTCATAATATCCAATCTGAACAGAGTCTAATGCCGTCATGATACCCACACTGTCACACACTATGTGTACAGTTTGTTCAGTGTTTCTTGGCCTTCTCTCCCCACCTCTATAGCTACGCTGTTAGCTGTTACATTCTCTCACTATATTCACCATAAAACGGCTGCTGCATTCCCTGCCTTGGTTTTTATACAGACTATATCTTTTCTTATTGGCTGTGTTATAACATGTCATTTATTTTAGTGATAGCTGATGGGCAATTTAGACTAAGGAGCTCCAGATTCCTTAAGAAATGCCTCCAGAGAACTCAATTATGAATTTAGAAACAAAAACAGAACATTCCATATTAACATAGTAATATACTGTACCTTTAATAAAAAGGGACACTCCTTTTTTTCGCCAATGGAAAGAACCAGAGTGGATAGAGCGTCTCTCACTCTGGAGGACCTAATCTGTCCTCTATTACACAACAGCCTATTGATATGAATGGATATTGTAATGCTTCATTTGCCCTGCGGGGGCGCTGCAGAGAAATCTAACACCTGTTTTCAGATACTGGAATAATCAGCATTAACACACTTTGAGCTTGATTCATTATTGGCGATTTTTTTTTTTCACCCATTACTTGCCAAATTAGAAATATTTATTTTTTATTTTTTTATTAAGTGACATATTTTTAATGGAAAAAAAGTGAAATTTAAGCAAAATTAATGAATGTAATGTATAAATTAAATGAATTAATTATTGATTAATTAATTAATTTCATTTAATGAATTTTAAGTAAAAGATTAGGCGTCCCAAAAAAAGGACATTGGCAGATAATAGGTTAATCAATTTGTTTTTGGCTGATTTCATGCAAAAAAAAAAAAAAATCAAAATGGTACAAACGGTTCCTTAACTATACGCAAAGTATAATGAGTGAGAAATTGCATTTAAAAAAAAAAATTGCAAAAGAAAAATATTTTTGGTGTACATACATCACCCCAGGGTAGGACTGGAGAACATTTTGTGACATATTTTTAAACTTTTTGAAAAGTTTCAAATAACGACGTGAACATTTCTACCAATTCCAAACCTTACCCCTAATGGCAATTAAATAAATAAATAAATAAATAATAAATAAATAAATAATAAATAAAAAAATAATATAAAAAAAGCACAAAAGAAAAGATGATTATGATGCAAAGAAAAGAAGGGCGTAAAACACCTAAAAAGTTGTCAAAAAAGAGGTACAAAAGCAATAATGAAGCAGTTGTGCACTTAGTTATGTTTTCAATAATGCACGTACTCACATATTTGTTAAAGATGGTGTTAATGTAAAGAGTCACGTTCCTGGACGCGTATTCGGTCACACTTCGGAGATTTTCATTCCTATTCTGACATTTTAAGTAGCTGTACTTTATTGCTATGTGTATTTCACAGAGCGATAATGAGAAAGCTGCAGGGGAATAGATCTATGACTTTGGAGGCCATTTTTAGGGACCGCTATGGGGTCTGTACCAGGCCTGCTCTAGTTATAGGCCCGGTACAGACCCCATAGCGGTCCCAGTAACTTTGATCTGCACATCCTAACATGGCACCAGTATTAGACGTTTTAATAGACAGCTCATGTGGTCTGATGGTGTCTACAGGGAAGGAAAAAGCAGCTCCAGATAAGATTGACTTTGCCCTACTTTTCTATGGGCACTGTTTCCTTATTTCATAAAAGCTCCAGTGGGCAGGTTGCTGGGGTACAAAACGCTCTATACTCCATTCTGTAAAACCTATGCACCCACTGAAGAGTGCACAGCACTAAACTAGCAATGTGACCCCTTTACTATCAGGATTGGTGAGGGTCCGGAAAATCAAACTCTAACTAATCAGAAAGAGAATAGTATTAACTAGCAATAGGCAGCAATTTATGAGCTAAAAAGCCTCTTTAATGAAGAAATAGCCCTAAAGGCTTTTGCACGGAGATCTTAACAACCTGTATTATGGACTTATGCAACTTGTTGTCCATTGCCTATTGTCAAGTGTTAACCACCGAAACACAGAGACGGAGAACAATAAATGGGGCAGAACTTTGTCTCTCAACAAGATGTCAGGGCAGGCCATTGTCGCAACAAGAAGTGGGGCAGGTTTAATTCCTCTACAGGAAGTGAGGGCGGGTCTTTATCTCTCTACAGTACGTGGCTGTGGGTCTTTGTCTCTACAGTAAGTGGGGGCGGGTCTTTGTCTCTACAGTAAGTGGGGGCGGGTCTTTGTCTCTACAGTAAGTGGCTGTGGGTCTTTGTCTCTACAGTAAGTGGTTGTGGGTCTTTGTCTCTACAGTAAGTGGGGGCGGGTCTTTGTCTCTACAGTAAGTGGCTGTGGGTCTTTGTCTCTACAGTAAGTGGTTGTGGGTCTTTGTCTCTACAATAAGTGGGGGTGGGTCTTTGTCTCTACAGTAAGTGGCTGTGGGTCTTTGTCTCTACAGTAAGTGGTTGTGGGTCTTTGTCTCTACAATAAGTGGCTGTGGGTCTTTGTCTCTACAATAAGTGGGGCAGGTCTTTGTCTCTACAGTAAGTGGTTGTGGGTCTTTGTCTCTACAATAAGTGGGGGAGGGTCTTTGTCTCTACAGTAAGTGGAGGCGGCTTGTTGTTTCTGCAGTAAGTGGGGGAGGGTCTTTGTCTCTACAGTAAATGGGGACGGGTCTTTGTCTCTACAGTAAATGGGAGCGGGTCTTTGTCTCTACAGTAAATGGGGGCGGGTCTTTGTCTCTACAGTAAGTGGGGGCAGGTCTTTGTCTCTACAGTAAGTGGGGGCAGGTCTTTGTCTCTACAGTAAGTGGGGGGCAGGTCTTTGTACAGTAAGTGGGGGAGGATCTTTTTCTCTACAGGAAGTAGGGGAAGGTCTTTGTTTTTCTAAAGGACGAATGTGTGGGTCTTTGTCTCAACAATGTGAGGAAAAGGTCTTGGTCCCTCCAAAGGAAGAGGAAGCGGGTCATAGTCTCTCTGCTCCTGCTCTTCTGTGCAGGTAAATGCTGATAAAGAGGAACAGCCCACTGAAACAAAGTGGACGTCTGGATAGCATCATTCTTGGCAGCAGACAATTTCAGGATAGGAATGTCGACATATTGTAGTAGGCCACAAGCTGGAAAGTGCAGGTTCCATCCACAGCACAGAGTATTTAAGGAAAGCAATAAGCTGATATTGTGGTAGGTTCAGATGGAGTGTTATACTGTGAATGATGCAGGACCCCCTGGTAGCACAGAGAATTCCAGGATAGGAATGTCGACATATTGTAGTAGATCACAAGCTGAAAAGTGCAGGTTCCATCCACAGCACAGAGTATTTCAGTAAAGCAATAAGCTGATGTTGTGGTAGGTTACAGATGGAGTGTTATACTGTGAACGATGCAGGGCACTCTGGCAGCACAGAGAATTTCAGGATAGTAATGTCGACATACTGTAGTAGGTCACAAGCTGGAAAGTGCAGGTTTCACCAACAGCACAGAGTATTTCAGGAAAGCAATAAGCTGATGTGGTAGGTTACAGATGGAGTGCTATACTGTGAATGATGCAGGGCCCCCCTGGCAGCACAAAGGATTTCAGGATAGGAATGTCGACATACTGTAATAGGTCACAAGCTGGAAAGTGCAGGTTTCACCCACAGCACAGATTATTTCAGGGGTATGATAATCTTGTGGCTGGAGAGTTACAGGGTATTATTCTCTCTCTCTGGGTGGATTCTAGTCTGATACATCATTTCTGGGACACGTTGTATATATACGTGTCTTTTATGCCAATCATGCCCATGAATAAGGACTTCAGTCCGAAACGCGTAAGGCGGGGGCGACACATTGCCCAAGATGATCATGTCTTTTTACAATCTTTTTTTAATGGAATTTCAATAAATATTTGAGTTCTTATTTATCTGGTGCTGGATCCGTCATCCATTGCTTCATTTTCTACAGGTCGGGTGAGAAAGAGCAGGGTCCAGGGAACAACCTGCCTAATATTTGGGTTGTTTTCTCCATCGTTAGAGCAATATAATCAAGTTATGGATTTACTTTTGGCTCTTGACTTCCCTCCATGCTCGTGTTTACTATACAATAAAATGAATTTACAGTCAATACCAGTCAGGGGCCAGCGCCGCCGAGAACAAGTCGGTGAAGTTTATCAGCTGTTTATTGTGTTTGTTCTCAAATCAAGAATCCGAGAAAATCACAGGAGGAGACTGATGAAACACATCCGAGCGCCATCCCAGATGACCTCAATATACCAGGAAACATGCTCCACCGAGCGAGGATGAGTCAGTCATTACTGTAGCCTTATACAGGGAGATAGAGGACGGGAAAACACATTTAAAGGGGAACTATCATTTTTATTTTTATTTCAAGAAAATAAGCAAATTTATAATATGTCTTCAATTTATGGGTAAAATCTGTATTCAGTGAAGACAGGCTTTCCTATTGACAGTTGGTGCTTGTAAAATTCTACGGAGGGGGAGGAGCTAGAGGTAGACACTGGGGAGGAGATATAGACAGAAGGGGAGGAGCTAGAGGTAGACACACTGAGGGGGAGGAGATAAAGTCAAAGGGAAGGAGCTAAAGGTAGAGACACTGAGGCGGATGAGATAAAGTTAGAGGGGAGGAGCTAGAGGAAGACACAGTGAGGGGGAGGAGATATAGACAAAAGGGGAGGAGCTAGAGGTAGACACACTGAGGGGAGGAGATAGACAGAAGGGGAGGAGCTAGATGTAGACACACTGAGGGGGAGGAGATATAGACAGAGGGGGAGGAGCTAGAGGTAGACACACTGAGGGGGAGGAGATATAGACAGAAGAGGAGGAGCTAGAGGTAGACACACTGATTGGGAGATATAGACAGAGAGGGAGGAGCAAGAGGTAGACACACTGAGGGGAAGGAGATATAGACAGAGTGGGAGGAGCTAAAGGTAGAGACACTGATGGGGAGGAGATAGAGACAGAGGGGGAGGAGCAAGAGGTAGACACACTGAGGGGGAGGAGATAGAGACAGAAGGGGAGGAGCTAGAGGTAGATACACTGAGGGGGAGGAGATATAGACAGAGGGGGAGGAGCTAGAGGTAGACACACTGAGGGGGGAGGAGATAGAGACAGAAGGGGAGGAGCTAGAGGTAGATACACTGAGGGGGAGGAGATATAGACAGAGGGGGAGGAGCTAGAGGTAGACAAACTGAGGGGGAGGAGATAGAGACAGAAGGGGAGGAGCTAGAAGTAGATACACTGAGGGGGAGGAGATATAGACAGAGGGGGAGGAGCTAGAGGTAGACAAACTGAGGGGGAGGAGATACAGAAGTGGACGAGCTAGAGGTAGATACACTGAGGGGGAGGAGATATAGACAGAGGGGGAGGAGCTAGAGGTAGACACACTGAGGGGGGAGGAGATAGAGACAGAAGGGGAGGAGCTAGAGGTAGACACACAGAGGGGGAGGAGCTAGAGCTAGACACACTGAAGGGGAGGAGATATAGACAGAGGGGGAGGAGCTAGAGGTAGACACACTGAGGGTGAGAAGATATAGACAGAGGGGGAGGAGCTAGAGGTAGACACACTGAGGGGGAGGAGATATAGACAGAGGGGGAGGAGCTAGAGGTAGACACACTGAGGGGGAGAAGATATAGACAGAGGGGGAGGAGCTAGAGGTAGATACACTGAGGGGGAGGAGATATAGACAGAGGGGGAGGAGCTAGAGGTAGACACACTGAGGGGGAGAAGATATAGACAGAGGGGGAGGAGCTAGAGGTAGACACACTGAGGGGGAGGAGATATAGACAGAGGGGTAGGAGCTAGAGGTAGATGCACTGAGGGGAGGAGATATAGACAGAAGGGGAGGAGCTAAAGGTAAACACACAGAGGGAGGGGATATAGACATAGGGGAGAAGCTAGAGATAGACACAATCAGGGGGAGGAGATAGATGCAGAGGGGGAGGAGCTAGATGTAAACACCCTGAGGGGAGGAGACAAAGTCATAGGGGGAGGAGCTAGATATAGACATACTGAGAAGAAGATATAGACAGAAGGGGAGGAGCTAAGGGTAGACTTATTGAGAGGAGGAGATAAAGTCAGAGGGGAGAAGCTAGAGGTAGACATACTGAGAGGGAGGAGATATAGACAGAAGGGGAGGAGCTAGAGGTAGACACTGACATTCTACAGCAAATTCTCCTGGAACAGTTACAGTTCTCCATAGAACTTTATGAGCACCAACTGTCATCTCCTATCTCTGAATGAATTGCACATTGTGAGAATGAATGACCAGTCCAGGAGGAGAAAGAGGCGGTTTTCTCTTATAAAATATATTACAAAGTTTCTCATTTTAACGTCCACTATTAATTTATGGGAAAGAAAATACATAAAGTGATTATTATTCTTTAAAGTTGCTGACCAGGTTTAGAAAAACAAGGCTTCTTCCTTCTAAAAACAAAGCCACTCCTGTCCAGATGGACGACCCTTTGACATGAGTTGCAGTACCTTCCATAACCTGAGGATGGGTGTGGCGCTGGTTTGGGAATGAAGTTGTAATAATTTGTCTAATTCTGTAAATTTTACTTTAGAGTAATGGCCGGCGCCTGTTCATACCCCCTATCACTCTCTCCTGTGAATATGCACTTTTTATAAAAAGAAAATGTGTTTTGAGTGATATTTTCCTTCTATATCTATAATTTAAACTTGAAGGGGTTGGCAACTACTGGCCATCACTATCTCGTTGGTGGAGGTGTGACACCGGGCACCCCCGCCGCCAATCAGCTGTCCCCACCGTTGGCCGGAAGTTCCGGGATGCACAACAGCGCCATCATTTCAATAGTGGCCAAGTCCGGTACTGCAGGTTCACTCATTATTCAAATGAATAGGAGGTAGATCTGCATTAGTGTGACCATGGCCACTATAGTGTTTATGGAGCTGCTGTGTTCTATCAGCATCCAGGCGGCGCCGGTACCAGCTGATCGCCTGTTGCATCTCCACTGCTGATGACCTATCTCAAGGATAGGCCATCAATAAAAAAAGAAGTGGCCAACCCCTTTAATTAACAATATATGTAGTTCCTATATCACTTTTTTGAAAGGGTTTGGTTTGATAATCTCCATCTCTCTGGAGGACCTAGCACTTCCATGCAGTATATGAACAGCCTATTGATTCCAATGAGCACAGTGTAATACTTAGCTTTGCCTGTGGGGGCACTAAAGGGTAATTGAACACTTGTTGACAGCTTTCCCAACCGACTGTCACGATGACTATGGGAGATCGAGGAACCGGGGCTCCTAAGCTGTCCCTCAAGCTAGGGGGCCCTATGCAATCCCTAACCTCAGGGATACTCCTGATGGTGGAGAGGTCCGAGTCTCCTTCTTGGCCCTGATCTGATTCCCTCTCCCGCAAGATGGGACAGGAGTGTAATTAAACCCACAGATAAAGACTGACAAGGGGAAACCAAACTCTGTCACACTGCACGCACACACAGGATAAGGCAATAAGAGATTTAGGAGGAAAACAAGAGCAGGAAGGAAGTACAGAACAACAGGGGTAAATTCCACCAAGCAATAAGCCCTATTTTCACCAGTAAATCTGGGACACCACACCTCCTAGACCAATATAGAATAAACTATAGCTGGCATGGGTGGAAGGTTTCAACCAGCATAAATAGGAGGGGAGCAGATGTGATAGGTCTCCCCACAACATGTGACCAAATAAGCAAGCAGACCAGCAGAGATTAACTCTTGCTAGCCTGCCTATGAATCAGCACACAGCAGGTTGACGCCTGAGTCTTCCTATGTTGATCCAAGACACAAGAGAAACCATAATCGTGTGCAACATCCTCCGCTATGATTAGATCATATGTTATACATCAAGACCCCCATCAGAGCACTAAGGACAAGGGAGGGGACATCTGCTCTGGGTACATGAATGTAGGTCTTCGCCCTCGTGGCAGCTTTTAAGATTTTACCAATGCATTGAGTCATACCCCCATTAGAGTAAATGGAACCTGACTTCTTAGCGGAATGTAGGGCATCACATATCAGAGATCACCAGGAGGTCTGATCCAAAAAACTACAACCCGAGCGGCATCTCATTATTCCAGGGTCTCTCATAAACGTCTGTTCCCGGAGAAGGGCCCGGTCCACGTTTCCCGATTTATTAATTGCCAGGCAATTTCCTGTGCCTGACGTTCCCAATATATGAGCAACGCTGAGTCTTTATTTAACCCCTGAAGAACCTCATCACTGAAAGCTGGATTGGACTCTGGACCATTTTTTTTTTGCTCAATTCTATGATATATATTTTTATCTTTATTTATTTTAAGTGCAGATGTAATAGAACTTAATGTGTTGTTTAAAGGGAGAATCTGTTCCCACTTTAGACCCCAATAAAAAATCTGGCCTTAGCTGTCAAGGTTCTGTTGGTTTTTAAAATGTGGCAAAGACCCAAGGCCTGGTTATAATAGCATAATTAATAACTGATGCTTAAAGGGGTCCTGCCACCAGGTCAAAAGTGTCCAGTGTTTTATCTTATTTTATTCTCGCTCCTCCCCTGAGTATTCTGGTTTTTGTTTTTTTAAAATCCGACATACGGTTCCAGAGATATGAGCCTTTTTATTTAGTCCTAATGTTTTCTAAAAAAGGAAGTGGCTCATAGAGCAGTTTAAAGACACGTCCCCAGAGAATTCCATAAGCCACGCCCCCTCAGAAAAGACCATAAAAATGAGCAATAAATAAACGGCTGTATCTTTGGAACCGTATGGAGGATTTTTAAAAAACAAAAAATGGAATATACAGGGGACCAGTGAGAATAAAGTCTGAGAAAAAAAAATCACTTTTGACCAGCCCAAAAAAACCTCACAAACTGGATGAAAACACTTATGGTCACATAAACCTGAGACTTTCGGGACTGACATATTCCCGAATTTGACCCGATTGTTTCTGACATTTACATATATCGTAAAAGGCGGCTCTCCCAGATTGGTCATGCTCCCGGAATAAGGCGAGACCTGTCAGGCTCCCAGAGGAGCAGATGAGGAGAAGCATGGAATGGGGCAAGGAGGGGGATGTGGCTTCAGGAAAGAGACACAACTACAGCTGAAAACTGAGTCTTCCTTGATGCCTTAATGAATAAATGACTTCCTTTATAATCTGACTCCTCCTGGTTTTTCGGTAAACGTGCACAGGAGGATAACATCTAATTCACGACAAATAAGATAAATGTCAAGAGGCTGCTACCGAGAGCGCTGTCATTACAGCCGGAAAAGATAAAAGAGACAACCATAAGAGTCCCGCAATTATCAGACACCACGGGGGGAACCACGCTGCCACAAGAGACAATCCCGAAAAAAAGTCAGTGACCAATCAGGGATGCAAATAACTGAGGGCCCCTATGTATGACCAGTGAGGGGCCCCCGTGGTATTTATTTGGGGCTATGGTCTGAGGTCTGTATTTATTTGGGAGCCATGGTCTGGGATCTGTATTTAGTTGGGGTCCATGGTCTGGGATCTGTATTTAGTTGGGGTCCATGGTCTGGGATCTGTATTTAGTTGGGGGCCATGGTCTGGGATCTGTATTTAGTTGGGGGCCATGGTCTGGGATCTGTATTTAGTTGGGGTCCATGGTCTGGGATCTGTATTTAGTTGGGGGCCATGGTCTGGGGTCTATATTTATTTGGGGGCCATGGTCTGGAGTCTGTATTTATTTGGGGGCCATGGTCTGGGATCTGTATTTAGTTGGGGGCCATGGTCTGGGATCTGTATTTAGTTGGGGTCCATGGTCTGGGATCTGTATTTAGTTGGGGGCCATGGTCTGGGGTCTATATTTATTTGGGGGCCATGGTCTGGAGTCTGTATTTATTTGGGGGCCATGGTCTGGGATCTGTATTTAGTTGGGGTCCATGGTCTGGGATCTGTATTTAGTTGGGGGCCATGGTCTGGGGTCTATATTTATTTGGGAGCCATGGTCTGGGATCTGTATTTAGTTGGGGGCCATGGTCTGGGATCTGTATTTAGTTGGGGTCCATGGTCTGGGATCTGTATTTAGTTGGGGGCCATGGTCTGGGGTCTATATTTATTTGGGGGCCATGGTCTGGAGTCTGTATTTATTTGGGGGCCATGGTCTGGGATCTGTATTTAGTTGGGGTCCATGGTCTGGGATCTGTATTTAGTTGGGGGCCATGGTCTGGGGTCTATATTTATTTGGGAGCCATGGTCTGGGATCTGTATTTAGTTGGGGTCCATGGTCTGGGATCTGTATTTAGTTGGGGTCCATGGTCTGGGATCTGTATTTAGTTGGGGTCCATGGTCTGGGATCTGTATTTAGTTGGGGGCCATGGTCTGGGGTCTATATTTATTTGGGGGCCATGGTCTGGAGTCTGTATTTATTTGGGGGCCATGGTCTGGGGTCCGGTGAGGTCTGCAGTGTATATATAGGGTTACAGGGAGACTTTGGGGGAAATCTCAGCTGTTCTCTGCACTTTCCCTTCGGCCTGCGCTGTGCTCATCCATCAGGACGGTGCTGCGCACGAGCCGTCCATTACGCCATCTCTGCTGCGGTCCGTTCTCCTCCAGGATTTCAGTGTTACATTTACTATATGAATTATTTAAGAGCCGTAAAAAGAAAACTGTCTGTGGGGGTCTCGGCTCACGTCAGCGCTGGGTACATAAGTAACCCACACTTTCCATAAGATCGGCTCAAAAATCAAAGAAAATGGCAAAAGTAGTGAACAATATAAAAATTCAACAATTCATTAACTATCTGTGTACTATCATGTGTGCGCGTATACTGTCACATTATTTATAGTGATGGGGGAGCAGTACAATGCTCGGTGCTCGTAATGATGAGTGAACTCTACGATGCTCGATGGAGGACCGAGCACGCTCGTGTACCGCCCCGCGCTCGGCTGCAGCCGAGCCGCTCGGATCCGGGCTCGTGTGTCGGTGGTTCGAGCGTCTCCGGACCGGCGGTCACGTCGCTCTGAAAAGGGGGCTGGCGTATTGAGAGGGGTTTATTTTGGTTTAGATTAGAGTTCGTGACACCACCCACGGGTCGTGGTGAAGGTAGGCCCCTTCTTACGGGGCACCCCGGGGGAGATGTTGGGGGCAGCTTGTGATGTTAACCCCTCTGTGGGCAGGGGATGGTGGCCCCGGGATCCGGTTGGTGTGGTGCAGTGTCGGTGCGCGGCCCGCAGGCACAGTGGTACTCCCTCGGACAAACATACTGGAGTCTCTGGTAAACCAAACGGAGGATGGTCGGTGCCCGCAGCCGGTCGCTTCAGTCCCCAAACGGTTGGCGGTGTCCGTCTTCTCCTGCACCTGTTTTGTAGATTTGGACAACCGCGCTTCAGCGACGGGAGTCCCGCACCCCGGCGTGTACGTCGCTGGCCCAGTGGATGTTTGGCCCTTGGCGGTGGCCGTTATACGGAATCGGTGGGCTGTTGCCTTCTTTCGGGACTTTGGGTGGGAAAGGACCTAGAGTCTAGACCTCAATCAGTTAATTAACGGGGTCCGCTAGATTCGGGACCGCATTTCAAGGTCTGAGCACCCCCTCTTGTGCTCCGGTTTCCAGCTGGTTCCCCGGTTTGGTACCTGCGGGCCACTACCCTGTCCCAGTTACCTACGGTTCCACCAGGACTGTCTTCCCAACTCCTGCAGACGGCCACCACCGTCTTCCTCCTGGTCACAGTGCCCGGGCGCCTACCCAGGACACTGACAGACTTTACTCCTCTTAACTCCTTTCTTAAAACTGATCTGAACGTGTTTTCCTGCCTCTGGGTAGGTGAACTCCTGGGGGGCGTGGCCAACCACATGGCTCCGCCCCCATGGTTTGGACATCAAACCCAGAGGGAGGTGACTAGGGTTTAATAGGTTGGCTGCTGTCACCTTTTTGGGGATAGGTGTAGTACATGGGGCTAACTGACTACCTGGCTAGTCAGGGGCGTCACACTCGCCCATCATTATTATTGTGCAGTGTAGCTGTAAATCCAGACAGCAGCAGCATGGAGGACATTATACAGCAGTACTGAGCAGTGTAGCTGTAAATCCAGACAGCAGCAGCATGGAGGACATTATACAGCAGTACTGAGCAGTGCAGCTGTGAATCCAGATAGCAGCTGCATGGAGGACATTATACAGCAGTACTGAGCAGTGCAGCTGTGAATCCAGATAGCAGCAGCATGGAGGACATAATACAGCGGTACTGAGCAGTGTAGCTGTGAATCCAGATAGCAGCAGCATGGAGGACAGTATACAGCAGCACTGAGCAGCGTAGCTGTGAATCCAGATAGCAGCAGCATGGAGGACATTATACAGCAGTACTGAGCAGTGTAGTTGTGAATCCAGATAGCAGCAGCATGGAGAACATTATACAGCAGCACTGAGCAGTGTAGCTGATAATCCAGATAGCAGCAGCATGGAGGACATTATACAGCAGCACTGAGCACTGCAGCTGTGAATCCAGATAGCAGCAGCATGGAGGACATTATACAGCAGCACTGAACAGTGTAGCTGTGAATCCAGATAGCAGCAGCATGGAGGACATTATACAGCAGCACTGAACAGTGTAGCTGTGAATCCAGATAGCAGCAGCATGGAGGACATTATACAGCAGCACTGAACAGTGCAGCTGTGAATCCAGATAGCAGCAGCATGGAGGACATTATACAGCAGCACTGAACAGTGTAGCTGTGAATACAGATAGCAGCAGCATGGAGGACATTATACAGCAGCACTGAGTAGTGTACCTGTGAATCCAGATAGCAGCTGCATGGAGGACATTATACAGCAGCACTGAACAGTGTAGCTGTGAATCCAGATAGCAGCAGCATGGAGGACATTATACAGCAGTACTGAACAGTGTAGCTGTGAATCCAGATAGCAGCAGCATGGAGGACATTATACAGCAGTACTGAGCAGTGCAGCTGTGAATCCAGATAGCAGCTGCATGGAGGACATTATACAGCAGTACTGAGCAGTGCAGCTGTGAATCCAGATAGCAGCAGCATGGAGGACATAATACAGCGGTACTGAGCAGTGTAGCTGTGAATCCAGATAGCAGCAGCATGGAGGACAGTATACAGCAGCACTGAGCAGCGTAGCTGTGAATCCAGATAGCAGCAGCATGGAGGACATTATACAGCAGTACTGAGCAGTGTAGTTGTGAATCCAGATAGCAGCAGCATGGAGAACATTATACAGCAGCACTGAGCAGTGTAGCTGATAATCCAGATAGCAGCAGCATGGAGGACATTATACAGCAGCACTGAGCACTGCAGCTGTGAATCCAGATAGCAGCAGCATGGAGGACATTATACAGCAGCACTGAACAGTGTAGCTGTGAATCCAGATAGCAGCAGCATGGAGGACATTATACAGCAGCACTGAACAGTGTAGCTGTGAATCCAGATAGCAGCAGCATGGAGGACAGTATACAGCAGCACTGAGCAGCGTAGCTGTGAATCCAGATAGCAGCAGCATGGAGGACATTATACAGCAGTACTGAGCAGTGTAGTTGTGAATCCAGATAGCAGCAGCATGGAGAACATTATACAGCAGCACTGAGCAGTGTAGCTGATAATCCAGATAGCAGCAGCATGGAGGACATTATACAGCAGCACTGAGCACTGCAGCTGTGAATCCAGATAGCAGCAGCATGGAGGACATTATACAGCAGCACTGAACAGTGTAGCTGTGAATCCAGATAGCAGCAGCATGGAGGACATTATACAGCAGCACTGAACAGTGCAGCTGTGAATCCAGATAGCAGCAGCATGGAGGACATTATACAGTAGTACTGAGCAGTGTAGCTGTGAATCCAGAAAGCAGCAGCATGGAGGACATTATACAGAAGTACTGATCAGTGTAGTATGAAATCCAGATAGCAGCAGCATGGAGGACAGTATACAGCAGCACTGAGCAGTGTAGCTGTGAATCCAGATAGCAGCAGCATGGAGGACATTGTATATACCCATTCTTCCCTTATCTAGAACAGTGAAAAGAAAAAGAAAAGAGGCGCTCCAAGTGTGTTACCCCCCAATATAGGACACGGTGAACAAGGTCAGATACTTTGATTTCTTTGTCTAGCCTTTTGCTATTCTGTGCTGCAAGATTTCCGGATTATCAGACTTTTTGGATTATCAAATGCTGATTTATCCTTTTACGTTCTTGCCCCTCATTCACAGGATTTTATATAGAGCAGTAAACCTCGGCCCGCCTCGTGTATATTCTCCGGCCGCTGGATGTGGTGAGTGGTTAAAAATGTTCCACTCGATACCTGCAATAACCTAAATGGCGCGCGGCCCATAAATATCGCACAAATGGCGGTTTACAAGGTGACGGCGAGTATTTCAATGTGACATTGAGGCTCCTCCGTGCTACCTTGGGCACGTGGGCGACCGGCGCCTCATCCCATCCTCGCTGAACATTAAACCGGGGAATCAAAAACTCGCTGAACCTTAACACCGAGGTCTCAAAAATTTTCCACTTTCAAACCAGACACCTATTACTTCTAAACCCGGCCCTGCAAATTTGCAAATTCATCACCGCACCCGGCCGAAAAAAGAAACCACCGAGCAAAAAGAAAATGGGGTTAAAAAAATAAAAAACATTTACACATTTTGTTTAATTTTTTAATTTAAAAATGTATTTAGAGTTTTTAAAATTTATTTAAATTATATTTTTTTATTTATTTTTATTTTATTTTGTAGATAGTTTTGAACAATCAGAAATATTTTTAAAAATACTTTATAAACTTTTCTCATGAATTTCGTCGCAATTTTCATAAAATAGCAAAATCAAAGCGCTTTTTTTTTTTACGTCCCACTACTGTTCCTCCTGGAAATGTACAAACATTTTTTTTATCAATGTTTGTCTTTTGGAGTAAACACTTGCATTTCCCATAAAAATAAAGCAAAACTGGAATACTTTTTTTTTTTTTTTTACAGTTGATGCTTCTCAATTGTTCCTCCTGGAAATATACGAGTAAATAAAAAAAGACGTCACTGTTTTGTGGTAATCATTTGACTTTCCCATTAAAAAAAGCAACACTGGAACACTTTTTTTTTTAGTTCATGCCCCTCAATTGTTCCTCCTGGAAATATACGAGTAAATTAAAAAAAAGATATCACCGTTTGCCTTTTGTGGTAATAATCACTTGAATTTCCCATTAAAAAAAAAGCAAAACTGGAATATTTTTCTTTTTAGTTGATGTCCCTCAATTGTTCCTCCTGGAAATATACGAGTAAATAAAAAAAGACATCACTGTTTGCCTTTTGTGGTAATCATTTGACTTTCCCATAAAAAAAGCAACACTGGAACGCTTTTTTTTTTAGTTCATGCCCCTCAATTGTTCCTCCTGGAAATATACGAGTAAATTAAAAAAAGATATCACCGTTTGCCTTTTGTGGTAATAATCACTTGAATTTCCCATTAAAAAAAAGCAAAACTGGAATATTTTTCTTTTTAGTTGATGTCCCTCAATTGTTCCTCCTGGAAATATACGAATAAATAAAAAAAAAACATCACTGTTTGCCTTTTGTGGTAATCATTTGACTTTCCCATTAAAAAAAAGCAAAACTGGAACATTTTTTTTTTTATAGTTGATGTCCCTCAGTTGTTCCTCCTGGAAATGTAAGAATAAAATAACAAGACCAACATTTGACTTTTTGCACTAAACGCTTGCATTTAAAAAAAAAAAGCAAAACTGTAGCACTTTTTTTATTAGGTGATGCCACTCTGTTGTTCCTCCTGGAAATGTATGAATAAATTTAAAACAAGATCGCCATTTGTCTTTTGTAGTAAATACTTGTATTTCCCATAAAATAAAAAAAAAAACCTTAGCACTTTTTTTTACGTAATGTCCCTTTGTTGTTCCCCCTGGAAATGCACAAATAAATTAAAAATACATCACCGTTTGTTTTTTGTATTAACCACTTGCAATTTTATGCTTCTTTTCTCATAAGTTTCTCACATTTTACATAAAATGGCAAAATTAAAGCACCTTTTTTTTTGTTTTGGGGTTTTTTTAGTTGACAAACCCTCTACTGTTCCTCCTGGAAATGTATGACTAAAATAATAAGACATCAATATTTGTCATTTGTAGTAAACACTTGCATTTCTCCTAAAATAGCAAAACTGGAGCACCTTTTTTAGCTCATGTTCCTGAGTTGTTCCTCCTGAAAATGCATGACTAAATTAATAACAAAACATAGGTAGTAGGATTTCCCATAAAATAACAAAATCTTAGCACTTTTTTATGTGAAGTCCCTCTGTTGTTCCTCCTGGAAATGTATGAATAACAACGTCAATCTACATACTGACGCCTGACAAGAGGAATAGTAACACCCTATTACATTTCCAGGAGCAATAACAGAGGAACAGCACAATGCAAAGTTGTGGGTTTTTTTTAAAAGAAATTATACAAAACTGTTTTTAATCAGTGTATGTTATATTGATACATTCCACAGCTGCCAATGTCATTGCCAGGAGGAACAACAAAGGGACGGCACAATGCAGTGTTCCAAAAAAAAAAATTATACTAAACTGTTGGACACCATCAGTCTATGTTATATAGATATGTTCCCTACCTGTAAATGACATTTCCAGGAGGAACAATAGAGGAACAGCATAATGCAGACTTCTAAAAAAAACCCCATAATAATACTAAACTGTTGGACAACCTCAGTCTATGTTA
>NC_134356.1:32345698-32348198 GCF_048569485.1 Anomaloglossus baeobatrachus
GTGAAAGTCCAGGAAGACACACAGGACCTGTCTCCAATCATCATATGTACGAAGGCATCGCACCTCCCCAGCTCTCTATGCCCAAGAATTATGGTGGATTCCTTGTACCTCCCCAACCTTGTATCCCAAACCATATGGTGGATACCTAGCACCTCCCCAACCATAAGATGGACACCTCGTACCTCCCCAACCATATGGTGGATATCTTGTACCTTCACAGACTTGTATTTCCAACCATATGGTGGATACTTTGTACCTTTCCATCCTTGTATCCCCAACCATATACTACTTTGATGTGGTTCTTGGGTCTCCACTTTAATGTGGTTCCTGGGTCTCCACTTTGATGTCGTTCCTGGGTCTCCAATTTCATGTGGCTCATGGGTCTCCACTTTGATGTGACTCATGGGTCTCCACTTTGATGTGACTCATGGGTCTCCACTTTGATGTGGCTCATGGGTCTCCACTATGATGTGGCTCATGGGTCTCCACTTTGATGTGGCTCATGGGTCTCCACTTTGATGTGGCTCATGGGTCTCCACTTTGATGTGGCTCATGGGTCTCCACTTTGATGTGGCTCATGGGTCTCCACTTTGATGTGGCTCATGAGTCTCCACTTTGATGTGGCTCATGGGTCTCCACTTTGATGTGGCTCATGGGTCTCCACTTTGATGTGGCTCATGGGTCTCTACTTTGATGTGGCTCATGGGTCTCCACTTTGATGTGGCTCATGGGTCTCCACTTTGATGTGGCTCATGGGTCTCCACTTTGATGTGGTTCCTGGGTCTCTATTTTGATGTGGTTCCTGGGTCTGCACTTTTATGTGGGTACTGGGTACTCCACTTTGAAGTGGTTCATGGGTCTCCATTTTGATGTGGTTCCTGAGTTTGCACTTTGATGTGGTTCCTGGGTCTCTATTTTGATGTGGGTCCTGCGTAGTCCACTTTGAAGTGGTTCCTGGGTCTCCACTTTGATGTGGTTCATGGGTCTGCATTTTGAGGTGGTTCATGGGTCTTCACTTTGATGTGGTTCCTGGGTCTCCACTTTGATGGGGTTCCTGAGTTTGCACTTTGATGTGGTTCCTGGGTCTTCACTTTGATGTGGTTCCTGGGTCTCCACTTTGATAGGGTTCCTGGGTTTGCACTTTGATGTGGTTCCTGGGTCTTCACTTTGATGGGGTTCCTGGGTCTCCACTTTGAAATGGTTCCTGGGTCTCAACTTTGATGGGGTTCATGGGTCTGCATTTTGATGTGGTTCCTGATAGAATAGGCAAAAAGTGGACTTCTGAAAGGTGTGGCTTTCAAGTACCAAACATTTATGGGTCCCCTGGTGGTGCTCCTTCTAACATCCCCGTATAGCTCATATCTTCTGCAGTGCACGGTTTAGATCAACTATCGTGCATTGAGCTCACAGTATCTGCCAGACTCTATGGTAAATCATTCTCAGGTAGCCAAGCTTCAGACTCAGCATCGATGCCTTAAAGGCTCCCTATATATAAGCTCTATACTGCAGAATATAAGAACTTGAGCTGTCAATCAATAGATGCTCCCAGAGTGATTGACAACTGCACCAAATGTATAATTCTGCAGCAGTAACAGTATATAATGTGCTGAAAAACCATGCGGTACGAGCCCTTTTTTCCTTCCAACCATATGATACAAATTCAGTGCATTATCACATTAGCAAAATCCTCCACAGGATGCAATGCAGTTCACAGCCACTGGGGGCCACATAGAGTCACGTACAGTATATGATAAACATCTCCCGACAGAGTATTGTAAAAATATGGGTTATTTACGATATGTCAAATCATGAAGAAAGGTTAGGAAAGACAGATCTGTACTCAAGAATTTCAAGGAGACTATAGAAAGAAATTATGCAATTCAGAGAGTCTCCACCAGAGGGAGCTCACTGCATACAGAGTTATAAATATGTGAGAGCAGGAGCTCCCTCTAGTGGTGGCTGCTAACAAACATTATTTGACATTTACTGCTAAAGAAGACATATATGGTGTATGTTAGTGTTTATAACTCTTTGTTTTTGCCCTTATTTAATAAATATATAAATACCCTTTAACTCGCCATAGATGTCATTTTTGTTTTTTTACCGAATGTAAATGCCGCTGTTCTCCTGAATCCGGCGATGTTTTCCTTTTGTTCCTGCGCCTCTCCGTTCCTGAGATATGGCTCCTTCTTCCTTTTACATAAATCTAGTCTTGTTAGCCAAGTGGGTGCTGCGATCATTTTGAGGACCACACCCATTTGGATAAAAAAAGATCCAGAGTTTTACACCATATCTCAGGAACGGAGAGGCGCAAAAAAAAAAGAAAAACATCTCCGGATTCAGGAGAACAGCGGCTTTCACACCGGGTAAGAAAATAACATATTGATGACAAGTTCTTTTTAAACCTCTTCTAATCTTATCGCCACTTATTTTGCGGAATAACACTTGTATTAAAAATTCTGTCTAATGTCTATTTTGGTCACTCATTTTTATATATATA
>NC_134356.1:32353198-32360445 GCF_048569485.1 Anomaloglossus baeobatrachus
CGGGCACTACCATGCTCAGGTGCTCAGTACTCGTAACTAGTGATGAGCGGGCACTACCATGCTCGGGTGCTCAGTACTCGTAATTAGTGATGAGCGGGCACTACCATGCTCGGGTGCTCAGTACTCGTAATTAGTGATGAGCGGGCACTACCATGCTCGGGTGCTCTGTACTCCTAACTAGTGATGAGCGGGCACTACCATGCTCGGGTGCTCTGTACTCCTAACTAGTGATGAGCGGGCACTACCATGCTTGGGTGCTCAGTACTGGTAACTAGTGATGAGCGGGCACTCCCATGCTCGGGTGCTCTGTACTCCTAACTAGTGATGAGCGGGCACTACCATGCTCGGGTGCTCTGTACTCCTAACTAGTGATGAGCGGGCACTACCATGCTCGGGTGCTCAGTACTCGTAATTAGTGATGAGCGGGCACTACCATGCTCGGGTGCTCTGTACTCCTAACTAGTGATGAGCGGGCACTACCATGCTCGGGTGCTCTGTACTCCTAACTAGTGATGAGCGGGCACTACCATGCTCGGGTGCTCAGTACTCGTAACTAGTGATGAGCGGGCACTACCATGCTCGGGTGCTCTGTACTCCTAACTAGTGATGAGCGGGCACTACCATGCTTGGGTGCTCAGTACTCGTAACTAGTGATGAGCGGGCACTACCATGCTCGGGTGCTCAGTACTCGTAATTAGTGATGAGCGGGCACTACCATGCTCGGGTGCTCTGTACTCCTAACTAGTGATGAGCGGGCACTACCATGCTCGGGTGCTCTGTACTCCTAACTAGTGATGAGTGGGCACTACCATGCTCGGGTGCTCTGTACTCCTAACTAGTGATGAGCGGGCACTACCATGCTCGGGTGCTCAGTACTCGTAACTAGTGATGAGCGGGCACTACCATGCTCGGGTGCTCAGTACTGGTAACTAGTGATGAGCGGGCACTACCATGCTCAGGTGCTCTGTACTGGTAACTAGTGATGAGCGGGCACTACCATGCTCGGGTGCTCTGTACTGGTAACTAGTGATGAGCGGGCACTACCATGCTCAGGTGCTCTGTACTCGTAACTAGTGATGAGCGGGCACTACCATGCTCAGGTGCTCAGTACTGGTAACTAGTGATGAGCGGGCACTACCATGCTCGGGTGCTCAGTACTGGTAACTAGTGATGAGCGAGCACTACCATGCTCGGGTGCTCAGTACTCGTAACTAGTGATGAGCGGGCACTACCATGCTCGGGTGCTCAGTACTGGTAACTAGTGATGAGCGGGCACTACCATGCTCGGGTGCTCAGTACTGGTAACTAGTGATGAGCGGGCACTACCATGCTCGGGTGCTCAGTACTGGTAACTAGTGATGAGCGGGCACTACCATGCTTGGGTGCTCAGTACTCGTAGCTAGTGATGAGCGGGCACTACCATGCTCGGGTGCTCTGTACTCCTAACTAGTGATGAGCGGGCACTACCATGCTTGGGTGCTCAGTACTCGTAACTAGTGATGAGCGGGCACTACCATGCTCGGGTGCTCAGTACTCGTAATTAGTGATGAGCGGGCACTACCATGCTCGGGTGCTCTGTACTCCTAACTAGTGATGAGCGGGCACTACCATGCTCGGGTGCTCTGTACTCCTAACTAGTGATGAGCGGGCACTACCATGCTCGGGTGCTCAGTACTCGTAATTAGTGATGAGCGGGCACTACCATGCTCGGGTGCTCTGTACTCCTAACTAGTGATGAGCGGGCACTACCATGCTCGGGTGCTCTGTACTCCTAACTAGTGATGAGCGGGCACTACCATGCTCGGGTGCTCAGTACTCGTAACTAGTGATGAGCGGGCACTACCATGCTCGGGTGCTCTGTACTCCTAACTAGTGATGAGCGGGCACTACCATGCTTGGGTGCTCAGTACTCGTAACTAGTGATGAGCGGGCACTACCATGCTCGGGTGCTCAGTACTCGTAATTAGTGATGAGCGGGCACTACCATGCTCGGGTGCTCTGTACTCCTAACTAGTGATGAGCGGGCACTACCATGCTCGGGTGCTCTGTACTCCTAACTAGTGATGAGTGGGCACTACCATGCTCGGGTGCTCTGTACTCCTAACTAGTGATGAGCGGGCACTACCATGCTCGGGTGCTCAGTACTCGTAACTAGTGATGAGCGGGCACTACCATGCTCGGGTGCTCAGTACTGGTAACTAGTGATGAGCGGGCACTACCATGCTCAGGTGCTCTGTACTGGTAACTAGTGATGAGCGGGCACTACCATGCTCGGGTGCTCTGTACTGGTAACTAGTGATGAGCGGGCACTACCATGCTCAGGTGCTCTGTACTCGTAACTAGTGATGAGCGGGCACTACCATGCTCAGGTGCTCAGTACTGGTAACTAGTGATGAGCGGGCACTACCATGCTCGGGTGCTCAGTACTGGTAACTAGTGATGAGCGAGCACTACCATGCTCGGGTGCTCAGTACTCGTAACTAGTGATGAGCGGGCACTACCATGCTCGGGTGCTCAGTACTGGTAACTAGTGATGAGCGGGCACTACCATGCTCGGGTGCTCAGTAATGGTAACTAGTGATGAGCGGGCACTACCATGCTCGGGTGCTCAGTACTGGTAACTAGTGATGAGCGGGCACTACCATGCTCAGGTGCTCAGTACTCGTAACTAGTGATGAGCGGGCACTACCATGCTCGGGTGCTCGATACTCGTAACTAGTGATGAGCGGGCACTACTATGCTCAGGTGCTCAGTACTGGTAACTAGTGATGAGCGGGCACTACCATGCTCGGGTGCTCAGTACTGGTAACTAGTGATGAGCGGGCACTACCATGCTCGGGTGCTCAGTACTGGTAACTAGTGATGAGCGGGCACTACCATGCTCGGGTGCTCAGTACTGGTAACTAGTGATGAGCGGGCACTACCATGCTCAGGTGCTCAGTACTCGTAACTAGTGATGAGCGGGCACTACCATGCTCGGGTGCTCAGTACTGGTAACTAGTGATGAGTGGGCACTACCATGCTCAGGTGCTCAGTACTCGTAACTAGTGATGAGCAGGCACTACCATGCTCGGGTGCTCAGTACTGGTAACTAGTGATGAGTGGGCACTACCATGCTCAGGTGCTCAGTACTCGTAACTAGTGATGAGCGGGCACTACCATGCTCGGGTGCTCAGTACTTGTAACTAGTGATGAGCGGACACTACCATGCTCGGGTGCTCAGTACTCGTAACTAGTGATGAGCGAGCACTACCATGCTCGGGTGCTCAGTACTCGTAACTAGTGATGAGCGGGCACTACCATGCTCGGGTGCTCAGTACTGGTAACTAGTGATGAGCGGGCACTACCATGCTCGGGTGCTCAGTACTGGTAACTAGTGATGAGCGGGCACTACCATGCTCGGGTGCTCAGTACTGGTAACTAGTGATGAGCGGGCACTACCATGCTCAGGTGCTCAGTACTCGTAACTAGTGATGAGCGGGCACTACCATGCTCGGGTGCTCAGTACTCGTAACTAGTGATGAGCGGGCACTACCATGCTCGGGTGCTCAGTACTTGTAACTAGTGATGAGCGGGCACTACCATGCTTGGGTGCTCGGTACTCGTAACTAGTGATGAGCAGGCACTACCATGCTCGGGTGCTCAGTACTCGTAACTAGTGATGAGCAGGCACTACCATGCTCGGGTGCTCGATACTCGTAACTAGTGATGAGCGGGCACTACTATGCTCAGGTGCTCAGTACTGGTAACTAGTGATGAGCGGGCACTACCATGCTCGGGTGCTCAGTACTGGTAACTAGTGATGAGCGGGCACTACCATGCTCGGGTGCTCAGTACTGGTAACTAGTGATGAGCGGGCACTACCATGCTCGGGTGCTCAGTACTGGTAACTAGTGATGAGCGGGCACTACCATGCTCCGGTGCTCAGTACTCGTAACTAGTGATGAGCGGGCACTACCATGCTCGGGTGCTCAGTACTGGTAACTAGTGATGAGCGGGCACTACCATGCTCAGGTGCTCAGTACTCGTAACTAGTGATGAGCGGGCACTACCATGCTCGGGTGCTCAGTACTGGTAACTAGTGATGAGTGGGCACTACCATGCTCAGGTGCTCAGTACTCGTAACTAGTGATGAGCGGGCACTACCATGCTCGGGTGCTCAGTACTGGTAACTAGTGATGAGTGGGCACTACCATGCTCAGGTGCTCAGTACTCGTAACTAGTGATGAGCGGGCACTACCATGCTCGGGTGCTCAGTACTTGTAACTAGTGATGAGTGGACACTACCATGCTCGGGTGCTCAGTACTGGTAACTAGTGATGAGCGGGCACTACCATGCTCAGGTGCTCAGTACTCGTAACTAGTGATGAGCGGGCACTCCCATGCTCGGGTGCTCAGTACTGGTAACTAGTGATGAGCGGGCACTACCATGCTCAGGTGCTCAGTACTCGTAACTAGTGATGAGCGGGCACTACCATGCTCGGGTGCTCAGTACTGGTAACTAGTGATGAGTGGGCACTACCATGCCTCAGGTGCTCAGTACTCGTAACTAGTGATGAGCGGGCACTACCATGCTCGGGTGCTCAGTACTGGTAACTAGTGATGAGTGGGCACTACCATGCTCAGGTGCTCAGTACTCGTAACTAGTGATGAGCGGGCACTACCATGCTCGGGTGCTCAGTACTGGTAACTAGTGATGAGCGGGCACTACCATGCTCGGGTGCTCAGTACTCGTAACTAGTGATGAGCGGGCACTACCATGCTCGGGTGCTCAGTACTTGTAACTAGTGATGAGGCGGACACTACTATGCTCAGGTGCTCAGTACTCGTAACTAGTGATGAGCGGGCACTACCATGCTCGGGTGCTCAGTACTTGTAACTAGTGATGAGTGGACACTACCATGCTCGGGTGCTCAGTACTGGTAACTAGTGATGAGCGGGCACTACCATGCTCAGGTGCTCAGTACTCGTAACTAGTGATGAGCGGGCACTACCATGCTCGGGTGCTCAGTACTGGTAACTAGTGATGAGCGGGCACTACCATGCTCAGGTGCTCAGTACTCGTAACTAGTGATGAGCGGGCACTACCATGCTCGGGTGCTCAGTACTGGTAACTAGTGATGAGTGGGCACTACCATGCTCAGGTGCTCAGTACTCGTAACTAGTGATGAGCGGGCACTACCATGCTCGGGTGCTCAGTACTGGTAACTAGTGATGAGTGGGGCACTACCATGCTCAGGTGCTCAGTACTCGTAACTAGTGATGAGCGGGCACTACCATGCTCGGGTGCTCAGTACTGGTAACTAGTGATGAGCGGGCACTACCATGCTCGGGTGCTCAGTACTCGTAACTAGTGATGAGCGGGCACTACCATGCTCGGGTGCTCAGTACTTGTAACTAGTGATGAGCGGACACTACCATGCTCAGGTGCTCAGTACTTGTAACTAGTGATGAGCGGGCACTACCATGCTCGGGTGCTCAGTACTGGTAACTAGTGATGAGCGGGCACTACCATGCTCGGGTGCTCGGTACTGGTAACTAGTGATGAGCCGGCACTACCATGCTCGGGTGCTCAGTACTCGTAACTAGTGATGAGCGGGCACTACCATGCTCGGGGTGCTCAGTACTTGTAACTAGTGATGAGTGGACACTACCATGCTCGGGTGCTCAGTACTGGTAACTAGTGATGAGCGGGCACTACATGCTCAGGTGCTCAGTACTCGTAACTAGTGATGAGCGGGCACTACCATGCTCGGGTGCTCAGTACTGGTAACTAGTGATGAGCGGGCACTACCATGCTCAGGTGCTCAGTACTCGTAACTAGTGATGAGCGGGCACTACCATGCTCGGGTTGCTCAGTACTGGTAACTAGTGATGAGTGGCACTACCATGCTCAGGTGCTCAGTACTCGTAACTAGTGATGAGCGGGCACTACCATGCTCAGGGTGCTCAGTACTGGTAACTAGTGATGAGTGGGCACTACCATGCTCAGGTGCTCAGTACTCGTAACTAGTGATGAGCGGGCACTACCATGCTCGGGTGCTCAGTACTGGTAACTAGTGATGAGCGGGCACTACCATGCTCGGGTGCCTCAGTACTCGTAACTAGTGATGAGCGGGCACTACCATGCTCGGGTGCTCAGTACTTGTAACTAGTGATGAGCGGACACTACCATGCTCAGGTGCTCAGTACTTGTAACTAGTGATGAGCGGGCACTACCATGCTCGGGTGCTCAGTACTGGTAACTAGTGATGAGCGGGGCACTACCATGCTCGGGTGCTCGGTACTGGTAACTAGTGATGAGCCGGCACTACCATGCTCGGGTGCTCAGTACTCGTAACTAGTGATGAGCGGGCACTACCATGCTCGGGTGCTCAGTACTTGTAACTAGTGATGAGCGGGCACTACCTATGCTCGGGTGCTCAGTACTGTAACTAGTGATGAGCGGGCACTACCATGCTCGGGTGCTCGGTACTGGTAACTAGTGATGAGTGGACACTACCATGCTCGGGTGCTCAGTACTGGTAACTAGTGATGAGCGGGCACTACCATGCTCAGGTGCTCAGTACTCGTAACTAGTGATGAGCGGGCACTACCATGCTCGGGTGCTCAGTACTGGTAACTAGTGATGAGCGGGCACTACCATGCTCAGGTGCTCAGTACTCGTAACTAGTGATGAGCGGGCACTACCATGCTCGGGTGCTCAGTACTGGTAACTAGTGATGAGTGGGCACTACCATGCTCAGGTGCTCAGTACTCGTAACTAGTGATGAGCGGGCACTACCATGCTCGGGGTGCTCAGTACTGGTAACTAGTGATGAGTGGGCACTACCATGCTCAGGTGCTCAGTACTCGTAACTAGTGATGAGCGGGCACTACCCATGCTCGGGTGCTCAGTACTGGTAACTAGTGATGAGCGGGCACTACCATGCTCGGGTGCTCAGTACTCGTAACTAGTGATGAGCGGGCACTACCATGCTCGGGTGCTCAGTACTTGTAACTAGTGATGAGCGGACACTACTATGCTCAGGGTGCTCAGTACTCGTACTAGTGATGAGCGGGCACTACCATGCTCGGTTGCTCAGTACTTGTAACTAGTGATGGAGTGTGGACACTTACCATGCTCGGTGCTCAGTACTGGTAACTAGTGATGAGCGGGCACTACCATGCTCAGGTGCTCAGTACTCGTAGACTAGTGATGAGCGGGCACTACCATGCTCTAGGGTGCTCAGTACTGGTAACTAGTG